>NC_056526.1:177516246-177579030 GCF_019175285.1 Sceloporus undulatus | reverse complement strand
CCCCACCTCTCCAATGAGATCAGGGCAGCTAACAACATTAAAAACATTAAAATACAATAAAATACAATGTCACAGAACCCTACCCCATCCACCATAACTGATAAAGCATAACAGTAAACAATAACAATAAAACAATACCGTTAAGATTATTAAACGGACAAGACTGTCAGGATGTGCAAGTCAGCACAGTAAGTTGTGTCTGGATGAAGGTGTAGCAAATGGCAAGTGTGACCAGAATAAGGTAAGCCTGCAATTAGTAAATGAGAGAGCAATTGGCCAATTAGGCCAGATGGCTATCATATAATAATTGCTTTGCAAGACTGCTGGGAGCATACTGGTATTGTGTGTTTTCCATGCTGGGTGAGACATACTGGTGAGAAAGTGCATTGTCAAGTCCTTCTCTGGAAGAACCTCTAGACTTTGAGAAAACACATCCCAGGAATCATCAAGGGAACTCAAAACAATAAATACTTTAGTTTAGACCTAGACTTCCTATAATTCCTTTCAAAGCTTGAGGAAGTTACTTTGTGGTTACCATGGCTGCAGAATTCTGATAGTTACAGTCCAAAAAAGTAATTTTTCCAAGCTCTGAGTCAGAGGAGTGGCAATGTGTGATAGATTTGAAAATTATTTTTATAAATTCAGTAGTGGCCTGAATACATTAGTTTGGAAGAGAAGAAAAGGACACATACTGTTCATCACACAGGAAATCAAATACAGCTATTGCCACAACTCTTTCTAACTCAAATTCATATCTAAACTAGGCTGCATTGCTTTCTCATAACAACTACTTATTATTCTTTTTTAACTAAAGTTTCTTTGGGTTACCTGAGCAGTGGAACTCTGTGGATTGCCTATCAAATTTTTAAATGTGCGTTTGCACACCCATTTGAGCTGATGCAAAAAGGGAGTGGTGTATGGAATCTCTTTATAAACTTGACCCTGTTTCTTATGTTCCGTAGACAAAAAATCCAGTTCTTCTCTCATGGTTTTGTAGAAATTACACTGAGCAAACCTTGCAGCTAATCTTTCCGCAATGGTCTCATGCTCTCTGGTAGTTCCTTCAATGTCTGTTTCAGATGATAAAGAAAATTCTGGTTAGGACAATGTAAGCAAACTAAAGATAAAAATTATCTCTTATGCTGTGTCCACACCATAGAATTAAAACAGCTTGACACCACTTTAACTGCCATGATTCCATCCTACAGAATCCTAAGATTTATAGTTTGGTGAAGTGCAAATTTGAAGAAATGTTGGTGAAATTTTCAGTGTGTTACAGATATCAAGTGGGAAAGTCCAGAGAAGCAGAACGGGCAATTTCAAAAGACATCATGTAGGTTCTTACTATAACTTGGAGAGAACCCAAGATGAATAACACAGCTGTCTAACCTCAGCACCCACAGCCAGACAAACATTTACAAGTATTCAAGTTGTGAATTCTTTTCCATTCTAAATGGCTATGTATTTTTTTTATTTCAAGAATGTAACTGATAAGAGTAGGGGCCCTTTCATATTACCCATTTATTGCACAATGATTCTTTTTTAAGTGCCATAACAACATCCTATGGAATCCTAGGGTTTATACTTACTTGAGGCACTAGAGCTCTCTGGCTGAGATTCTAAGTACCCTTCCCTAAACTGCAGCTTCCAGGATTTCAAAGGATGTGGCCATGATAGTTAAAGTGTAATCATAGTCTGATGACTGAGTAGTGATATGAATACTTTATTACGGTTAAAGACCAGCATAAAAGAAACAAAACAACAACAGCATTAAAACAATAATGATAAAAAATAATGCATTAATAATGATACATTAGTATGACATTAAAAACAATGCAGTGTGAAAGGGTCCTAGGAAACCTGTGGGAGATGGTTAGAAACAGATTTCTACTTGCAGTTAATTATTGATGTAAGGAATCATGTAGCCTTTCAGCAGCACTGAATTCTACTGATTCACTTGAGTATTTTATTTCTTCATCCCTTTCCACTTTGCTGCATGTATACTGTATATACTCATGTATAAGTCTAGAAATTTTACTCAAACAATTGTCCCCAAAAACCTGAGCTGATTTATCCGTGGGTCAATGTTAGTACCATACTCTAACTCTTAACACACAAAAAAAAAAAAAAAGGGGGGGGGGAACCAGCCTCTGATGAAAGGCAAGAGCTTAATCTGTCTTGGAAGCACTGATATCCCTCTATTCTCTCATCCTTTAATGTGAGCACAGTGATGTCTGCTTGAATTTTGTAAATTGCTTGGCATAATTTTGCTTCATTCTTTGCATTCTTTGTTATATGTCCCTAAGTTTTACTCTCAATTTATCCATGGGTCATATCAAAATCTATAATTTTGGCCCCAAAAATATGCCCTCAACTTAAACATGAGGTCGACTTATAGTCAAGTATGTCGGTAGATTGTGCTTTAACTCTGAACAAAGCTCACTCTACCTGAAGAAAAGGGTGCACTGCTGCCTGCTCCAAATGCTACCTGTGTTGAGGGTTAAGACAGCCCTTCACATATGTAATAAATACAGTGGCTCTTTGGAATCTGCTCGAGTTTGGTGCCAGAGTCCCCTGTGGATAGTAACATCCATGGATATTCAAGTCCCATTATAAACAATGGTGTGGTAAAATGGTGCCCCTTAAATAAAATGGCAAAATTAAGGTTTGTTTTTGGATATATATATATAGTCAAGCCATGGATGGATCAATCTGTAGATGCAAAATCCGTGGATATAGAAGGCTGACTGTATGCACTTTCTATTACCTATAAAGTAGGAGTTCTATTTTTTTTTTAATCTCAAACTGAAGTTGTGCGGGAGAGAAGTGAAACCTGATCCTTTCTTCTGCCTCCATCGATGTATCCGTCCATCCATCCATCCATCCATCCTTTTATCACTGTGCTATCCTGGAATTTTTTCCTCCTAGTTCTTTTCTCTCTAGGCTGGAGCAAACCATGCATCCCTATACAACAAGGTAAAGTGGGGCACTCTATTTCTTCAACAGAATATTTTTAGTCCAAACATACCTATAGTGTCTATGGAAATTTTATGCATTTCAACAGCAAATGAATCTCCGTTGATGATATCCAGAAAAAAATCAGCAGGGTTGTTATATGGTTCACATACAAAACCTGTAAAGAAAGGAGGATAGATATACATGGCCTAAAGTGGATACAGCTTTAAATGAAAACTGCTATAGGCTTTATAAAGATTTTCTAAAAGCAATTAGAAACTAAAGAAGTTCAGAAGTAGGAGCATCTAAAGCTTTTCCTGCTATGGAGTGAGAGCTTTGTGTCACTTTCACTCACCAAATACAATATCTGATTCTTCTTTTTTGACTCCCTCCCTAAACCCACAAGGTTTAGCACTGTCCACTGATTTTTTAAAAAGAGAATAATAATCAAGTGACTTGCCAATTCATTTCATTAGATATTTTCACTCAGCCTTGTTTGAAAGCATATGTAGACATACACCCACATTTGTTAACTTGGGAGATTATTCTGGGCAAAGAGGTCGAATTCATGATGTTGGAAAAGCCAGGCAATCAGCAATGTCTGCAGCCAAGCGCTGCTGGGAAATGTTCCACAGTGAAGATACTTAAAATGCTCAAATGAAAGAACTCCATTTGAACTAGAAGCTTCCCGCCAGATATTATCCTGAATGCAACCATATCACAGAGGAGATTTCTGGCACTTGGAAAACTTGAATATGTTGCTGGTGCATGCCATGGAAGTGACTAAATGGAGGCCCACAGTGTAACATGCCTTAAGAATCTCTTTGGATCTCAGGCACAGAGACCTAGGAGTCTTATTGCATGAGAAAAGAAAGTCAAAACAGCAAGAGAGAAGCATTTTTTTCCTTGCCTCTGCACATGCTGTTGTAGCACCTCTGTTCTCCTTCCCAAAGGAGACAATCATAAAAGTGTACCTTTTGCCAAACAGATTTTTGCAGCATGACAAAAGGTAGGCTTTTATCACCATCTGCTTCAGGAAGAGAACAGAAATACTTCATTGGTGTGCAGAGAGGCACAGAGAAAGCCACTTTTCTCCTGCTCCATTTCAGCTTTCTTTTCTCATGCTATAAAGCTCAGAATAATGGCATAAGCTCAGCAAGATTTTTGAAACAGACATCAAACAGCAAAGGGGACAGCTCTAGCCCTCCAGATATTTTTGGACTCCATTTCTCATAAACTTTTATTTTTGTTGATTTGAACTAGTGGGATTTGTATGCTACAAACATCTGGAGGGCTGCTCTTGCCCACCTGTATCAATCTGCATACATATTCTCTCTTTTCAGATCTTGAGATGTTTATACACATGCTGTTTCCTTGCTCTATGTGAAAATGTTGCTCTAAATTGTCATTCGATCTCTTATTTCTCATGGTGTATCAATGATGCTCCAGAAAAATGGAACATTAGTATTTCTAAATGTACCAGGAGATACCTCACCTAGAGTTTTGAAATACTCAAGTGTGTTCTCAGCAGGTCCATGATATACAAGCCTTCCAGCAGCAAGAAGTGTCAAGCTGTTGAATAATTTGAAAATAGAGTACCGCGGCTGATGGATTGAAAAAATTATTGTTCTCCCTTGATCTGCCATCCTGAATGCAACACAGAAAAAGATAATTCATTGCTGCAAGTATTGCATGTTTGTAATACTTTGACTCATTTATTGCAGTGAAATTTGGAAAATCTTGCAGTCAGAAAGTTCCACACAACCTGGTGGGAAGTTGACTATAAACTATAATGAACAACCTGAATATTTCTCCAATGAAGTCATCTTATGCAGCATATTTTGGTCTTGCAATAATTTATCATAAAACTTCTCATATTCCATGACATATTTCTTTTTGTTTGTGGGTTTTTGACATTAGTTTTTTTGACGACCACCATTTCAAACAGGGATCTTCAAACTATTTGTGCAACATAACAGGGCATTTTTTCTTGAAAACAGAACAAAATTCACATTTATATCAAAAGCACAAATATATATGGTACTGTCCCATTGAAAATGGTACATATGGTCAGCCTAAAGACTGGTTAAAATGCTGGACTGGGACTTAAGAGAACCAAGTTCTTTTTTCACTGAGCCACAAAAACTCACTCAGTGATTTTGAGCCAACCTGGCCTAACCTACTTCACAGGAAAGTTGTGAGATGAAAATAGAGAGGAGAGCTGTTTGTGCTCCCTTAGGCTCATGGGATATTATTTTTCAGTGATTTACTTTCTCAAGAGCAGGAGGACAGCATTGGCTGTGCTGGCATCCAGTCCGGTTGTTGGTTCATCTAAGAACAGTACAGTCGGGTGCGTTATCAGCTCTAGCCCAATGCTGGTCCTTTTCCTTTCTCCTCCAGAAACTCCGCGCGTTAAATGGGTGCCAACCTAAGACAGATAAGGAAATTGAAAAGTGAGGTATGCTAAAATCCCATTAAAAACAATAGTGTAGTAAAATTGTAACTCTTATATAAAATGGCAATGTCAAGGCTTGATGTTTGGAATTTATATTTTTGGCATATTTTCAAACCACAGATGGTTGAGTCTGTAAATAAAAAATCCAGGGATATGGAGCACCAGCTATATTATGTTTTCCATAGTGGTAGAATTCAAAGATATGGCTGTGCTAGTTTGTAGAATCAAAATGTAGAGAGATCTTGTAGCATCTTTGAGACTAACTGAAAGAAAGAAGTTGGCGGCATGAGCTTTCATAGACTTAAATCTACCTCAGATGCATTCAAATGGTCTAAATGCATATGATGAAGTAGACTTAAGTCTATGAAAGCTCATGCTGCCAACCTCTTTCTTTCAGTTCGTCTCAATCTCTCTATTATGTTTGTTTTGTACTGTCAGATGGGGAGAGAAGAACTTGATTTTCTGCCTCCTGTGCCAAGATAATTGGCTGGTTTTGGGTACCAGCCATCTTCTCTTGTAGGGGTGGGAGAGGGTGGCCACATTTGCTGTTATCCCTCAGGCAAATGCCATGGACCAGCTCTGAGAGGAGTCCATTCTGAGCCCTTAATATACACCAGAAACTGCAAAAGCACTGGTGTTATGAGAAGGCTGCAAACTAGCCCACAAATCTGGGGCCATGCCCACTTAGATTAAAACAATCTACTTGCAGTTCTGACATCAAAAGGCCATGTACAGTAACATCAAATACCAACACATATGACTATATACATACCTTTATATCTGCAACTTTAGCTAAGTCCAGTTCCTTGAGGACCTGTTCAACTCTCTCCCGCTTTTCCTTTGAGGACATTGTTAAAGGAAGCCGAAGGGCTGCTGAGAATTCTAAGTTTTCTCTGACAGTGAGAGTTCCCATCACTATGTCATCCTTAGATATTTGATTTAAAAAAATACATAGAGGTTTTCATTTGAACACTACGTTATACAATGGTCGTGCAACTGTTAATGTGCTTAGTCACTTACATGCTTCAGTCCTGTGGAATTTACTTTATTTTTGACTATAACCCTGAGATCCAACCAGAATGAGTAGACATACGTTAAGCATCAAAACACAATAAGGCATCAAAAGCAGGCAGGTATATGTTAAGCATTAAGAAACAGGTTGCCTATGAGCATAGGTTTAACTCAGCAATTTGTGATATGTAGCAGAAAAAAGGTCCACGAGGCAACCACCCATGGATCTATTTTGGGGGTGTATCCACATTGCCGAATTAAAGCAATTTGACACCACTCTACCTGCCATGACTCTTACTGTATAGAATCTTGACATTTGTAGTTTGGTGAGGTATTCAGTCTGGCCTTTCAGAGATCTCTGGTGCTTCATCAAACTATACATCCCAGGATTCTGTAAGATACTGTCATGACAGTTAAAGTGGTGTCAAGATGCTTTAATTCTTCAGCTTGGATACACCTGGGTTTCCCTCAGTCATTCTTTTTCTGCATCGTATTTTTGTCAGGCAGAAGGGAGTCAATCAGTTACTGCTCCTGGTAGACAATTTGGAGTCAAAATTGCTTCCCAATCCACTGCATATCAGTAGATAGGGCGATATAAATCGGCCTTGTCTGACTCTCTTGTCAATCAAAAACCATTCAATTTCTTTGTATTCTGTTCTGATAGTAGCCTTTTGTCATGAGTAAACATAAGAACAATCAAATGTTGTGTCACATCCATTTCTTTATGAATGATCTGTAGTTATTCACAGTCTACAGAATCAAAGGTGCTGCTATAAAGCAGAGGTTGACTTTCTTCTGAAATTCTTTGGTGTACTCCATTATCCAATGTATGTTTGCAATATGATCCCTAGAGCCTCTTCCTTTCCTGAACTCAGCTTGGACATCTGACATTTCTCACTCTATATATGGTAAAAGTCTTTGTTGCAGAATTTTGATTACCATTTTGTTTGCATGAGAGAATAATACAATAGTCCAGTGGCAATATAATTTACCTGTACTACATATCCAGAAATACATTTAAAATGTGGGGGCAGCTGGTAGCCATTTATCAAAATATCTCCAGACAGTCCTGCAGGATCTTTCCTTGTAGCTAGGATATCCAATAGCCTAGAAGAAAAATAAAACAGATCATCTTAAAGTTATTTTATTACAATATGCACATTTTTAGTTTGAAGCTATTTTGAGATATGGATGATGCTGACATTTCTTTTCTTATTAACTATACCCTTATTTTCCTAGTCAGGCTGTTATCAATGAAACCAAATATAATAAAATGGTAACAATATGAAGTTTAACATGATCATAAAATGATTGTTTTCATTATTTCAACACTTACGAAGATTTGCCACAGCCAGTAGGTCCTAAAATGGCATTGAGGCCAGGTTTCATGACACCACTGTAAAAGAAAACCAATTTGTCACCGGTCAAATGTTTAATTTGTATACAGTATAGTCCATTTGGTTGATTATATGCCTCTTTCCCCATCTATAGATTACAGATTATAATGATTTGGGGGATCTGAGTAAATTATTCCATTATTACATGTGGTTGTTGCATGCTTTCAAATCATTTCTGACTTATGGCAACCCTACCACAGATTTGTTCCAGTGGGGTTTGCCTTTGCCTTCCTCAGAGGCTGAGAAATGTGACCTGCCCATGGTCACCCAATAGATTTCCATGGCCAAATGGAAAGTCAAACCTTGGCCTCCAAAGTTGCAGTGCAACTCTCAAACCATTACACTTCACTGGCTCCCATTATACATAGCACTGCCTAATTCAAAATCCACATTAATGGCCCAATTCACAGCTCAAAGACAGTTTTTTAAGCTTTACAGAATTCTTTCTCAGACCAGATGACAAGCAAAACAAAAAAGAAAAGGCAGGGGAATTTATTCATATTCAAACCATGAAATCTGTTATCTATTCTCACTCTTAAAATGAAAAGTGGGGGGAGGACAGACAGATTATATTCTTTGTATCCTTAGTTCTCTTTCTATAGTTTTAAAAGGAAATGTTTTATTTGCTTTCCCCCTCCAAAAAAAAAAAAAAAAAAATCAGCAGATGTCACAGGAAATATTTTGAAAGCTTAGGGTTCATACAGTGTAACTCAGGGCCCTCCCCCTGCAGTTCCTATCAGATTTTAATATCCCATCAGCTATGCTTCCAGAGGCTGCATCAGCACTGCAGTAATAATGCACTCTGACACCACTTTAACTGCCATGGCTCAGTACTATGGAATCCTGGGATTTGTAGTTTGTTGTGGCACCAGAGACAGAGAAGGCTAAATATCTCACAAGAGCACAAATCCTAGAATTCCATAGCACTGAGCCATGGTAGTTAAAGTAGCATCAAACTGCATTATTTCTGCAGTGCAGATACAGCCTAAGACTGATGGGCTGCAGTTCAATGTCTGAAAGATACATCTGGAGAGGTCTACACCCCTCTTCCAGTAATCATGCCTTTGATTTACATTTGGGTTTTGGGAAGTTTTACATAGAAACTGGCTTGTTTCATCTGAGGTTTCAGTAAGAGAACCTAGAGAGAAGACAGACTCTTTGTGAGGCACAATCCAAAAGGAATTTCCCTTGCACAATGCCAACAACATGATTGGAAGTCACACAAGAGCACAGCAGATTATTTACATTACTCTTGCTCCTGTTCACTTCAGAGGAGCTTGAGGAGGAAAATTTCCAGCAAAGCTGAGTCCCTTCTTAACTTGGGTTAGATGTTTTTCTACACATACCAAGGAGTCTTGGATTTGCCCTGAAATTCCAGTCTAGGCCATCAAGCATCACAGGAAACATGAATTCGACAAATATCACAGGAAACAGAACTCACAAACAAGAAATAATTGTGCTGTTGGTGAAGAGGAATAATCGGCAATCCAAATAAATATTGGGGGGGGGGGTATTAAATCCCCATGTATTCATGACAGTTATATTTTAAACAACCTATCAGTTTTAACTGTGTTGCCTTGCTGACTTTATAATTTTGGAACTTGGGCTGATTTTTATGTAGTTTTTCCACTATGTTTTGCTAACAAGCACAATTCCAGACTGTAGGGAAGTGCACACTGTTTAAAACGTGTGGGTGGGGGGTTGCCACTACAGTAGGAATTTGGGGTTGGGTCTTAGTGGGTTGGTGAGTGCCAGTGCACTCCCAAATCTCCATATGGTGCCCATAGGGTGCCCATCTCTTAGGTTACCTACTTTCAGAAAAGTTATTCTCCATTTCATTATGGTGCACAGAGTAACCTTCTTCATACCAGTATGTAGAGAGATCTCGTACCAGTCCCTTGCATGCTGCTCTCACATCTAACAGACAAAGCTGCTCTCACATCTAACAGACAAAGCATGGAAAGTTCTTTCTTTTCTTTTTTCTTTTTTACTTTAACATCTAGAATTTCTTTGCTGTCTGGGGCATTCTGGGGGGTCATGCACACGTTGTTGTTTTTAGTGTGACTATGTGAATAATCTCACTCACACATTTTGGTTTTGTTGTTCACACTATGGAACCACGTCTGGGCAGATCTCTGAAAGTTGGATTACTCACACGTTAGCACTCAAATAAAGAGGGAGTCGATGATGTGAATGTATTCTAAGCACGTTCAAGGCATGCTGATGCCTTGAATGTACTTAGAATATGTTCACATCATTGACTCTATCGTTATTTGAGTACTCATTCCAGTTTTTATCCTGGTTTATCCCAGGTCTATTCACATTGATTATTCATGATGAGTACCAAGCTTGTTGGAGGCAATGAGCTTACACATTGTAAGCCGCTTAGGGAGTGCTTAAGTGCACTGATAAGCGGTTATAGAAATGTACTCACTATTGCTATTGAGATTGATAGTCACACAGCTGAGAATCTGAATCTTTATAGAAACTTGGGGGGAAATCTGACATCAATTATAAGTGGGTTTTTGGCAGCCCCCTGCCAAAAAAAATTTTAATCGAATGCATTCAAAATGCATGTGAACAGCAAAGATTCAACCCAGATTCTACCTGGATTATTTTCACCATCTGAATTACCCCTGGGAGCTGCAATGGGGGGAAAAACCCCTTTCCCAATTCTGAGAATAAGCCTAACCAGCATGCAAACAACATAGAGAAAAAGAGATTATGGTGGTTTCAAATGGATGGTGCAAAAGGGCAGCGCTTGAAGTCAAGATGAACTGCTTTTCTTAAAGTGAGTATTCCAGCCACAATGCCAGCAAAGTGCAGCACCCAGTTAAAAAAAAAGAGGGGGAGAACTATTCTGGATTCCAACAAAGCTATTCCATAACATAGTTTACTCCATAACATTTTCTCTGGTCACAAAACAGGACTGCACCCCAACATGAGTGCCCTAACAATTCAAACTTACCTGACATCTTTCAGAACCATTTTATTAATTTCTTTTCGGAAACCTATGTAGCCAGTCTTAACTTTTATTCTGTAGCTGATTTTGTGAAAGGTCATAGTGCTTCCTTCAGGATACTGGTCACTTGGAAAAGTGATTCTTCTCTTCCGCAGCATAGCTCCAACTTCTTTCTCTTTCTCAGTGGCATGACTCTCCTGATCAACCTTTCTCATTTTAGGGAACATGTTGCTCTTTGTATTTAAACAGGAGGATGACTGGAAAAATCATTGGTAGGCCCATAATAAACATGTGGTTCAGACTAACAAGTAAGACTATATATACGACTATGAAGTAAATTCCACCATTGGCTACAACACAGTTCTCCTAGCTATAGTAACCTGAAGGACTCTCTTCTACAAAACACTAAAAAGCCTCCAAGTCATCAAAGTCTTCTAATTTGGTGTATTGTTACATATTCTCTACAGTGAGAAATTCTAGAGGCTAGCATTACCTGGTTCAGGCTTCCTTTGGTAGAAAAGGTAGCACTAGGTGACTTACAGTGTTTTTGTGCTATTATATTTATTTATAAGTGTAAACGTAGAACATAGGTAGAGAAAAACAACAAATCCACTGTCTCAGTCAGATCCCTACGGAGGCATCAGAGGTTTGATTATTAAGGGATTTTTTTCTGCTTTATCTATTATATGCTTTTAAACCATCCTAAATTCAGTGCTGTTTTAACCGGGCAGTTTGTTTTTGTTTGGTTTTGCTATTATGACTGATTTCAGCTGTATTATGTTTTAATTTGGGGTCCCGCAATGGGAGAAAAGCGGGATATGAAATAAATAAAGAAAATCCTAGCACTTCAATTTGTCTTTCAGGTTAGCTTGCTGTCTTCCTGTGTCCCTTTTCTTCCATGTCTTGGGCTGTTTCCATGTCTTGACACTACACACACAAATGCACACCCTTAAGGTGGCTGAAACCAAGTCTTGGACTGACACATTTCATCCCCATTTCCCAACCTCGGTCTATCCGCACTGTACAATTATAGCAGTTCAATCCCACTTTGGTTCCACCCTAAAGATTCTGGGATTTATAGATTGGTGAGGTTCATAGAACTCTCTGCTGTACTCTCTTGAAATATATATCACTAGAGGTTTCTGGCAAAGGAGCCAAAGACCCTTGCCTAACTACAGATCCTAGGATCCTATAGGACAGAGCCAAGGCAGCTAAAAGTGGTATCAAAGAGCTATAACTATGTAGTGTGGATACACCCCATAGGGCTGCAAGACGCCATGATTTGAACTACTGCATGATCCAGTTTAAAATGGCACAGGGAAACCTCACAACAGAGGAGACTCCCTGCTTCATACATTTCACCAAATACAGTGGCAACTGGCTTGATAGCATGGCAATATATCAGGGCTAGGGCTATATCCATTTCCACACATGTCTCCTGTTCTTGTAAGGCATGAATAAATAATGCTTTGAGGTGTTTTGTGAATGGATGTGTTGGTGTGGATATATTTCTTTTACCCTACCTACTTGTTATAGACCAGTGGCATAAGGGCCCCTAGAACATTAACCACAGGAGTATGTATCCTGCGGGCAGAAAAAGGCTCCCCACCACTCCTAATATATTCCATGTGTGTTATGTGAGATGCAACTGTCTGGTGTCATTTATATTTATGAAATACTGGCTGACAAATTCTGTTGATCACTTACAACTGTGTAAGCTAGGCTTATGCAGCAGTAGCAGATCTATATTCACAGTCCCAACATAGTCACAGTTGTGACACTCCCAGATCACAGTTGGCTCTCCAGATCTATGGAGTCTTTATCCATGTATTCAACCATCCACAACTTGAAAATATTCCAAAAATATATAAATTCCATAAAGCAAACCTTGATTTTGCTATTTTGTATAAGGGATGCCAGTTCACTATGCCACTGTATTTAATGGGACTTGAGCAGCCACAGATTTTGGCATCCACAGGGGGGACCTAGAACCAAGAGCTCACTATATTTATCAAGGCATCAGCTGCATAGAGAGAAGGGGGGTCCATTCTTCTGCTGCATTGAGTACAAGTGGGTAAGGTTTCCACTCAGTGCACTTTACTGGCTCAGAGGAGGAATGTGTGATAGCCTACCGTACACCCCTCTTGCTTATATTAACTTCTAATTAATAACTAGCATCAGGGACTAGGGATGGGGAAAATGTATTAGCCCTCTCCCTGCAACTGGATCATTTCTGCAGTGTGTTTTGGACTTATTCCATACACACTTATCTGGGAATAAGCTCCATTGGAAGACACTTCTAATAATACCTTGTGCTTATAAGAGACTTCATATTTAAGGATGTTTCTGGGACAAGGGATGGGGAAATGGATTAGCCCTCACCCTGCAACTGGATGATTTCTGCAGTGCAATTTGGACCTATGTATTACCTGGGAATAGGTTCCACTGAACACATGAGGGGCACTTCTAATAATACCTAGTGCTTGTGAGAGACTTCATATTTAAGTTTCAAGGGATGGGGAAATGTATTATCCCTTGCCTTGCAATGGGATGATTTCTGCAGAGTGTTTTGGACCTATCCCATATACAGTTACCTGGGAATAAGCTCCACTGGAGGGCACTTCTAATAATACCTTGTGTTTAAGGATGTTCTGGGACAAGGGATGGGGAGATGTATTAGCCCTGGTGCTGCAACTGGATGATTTCTGCAGTGTGCTTTTGGCACCTGAAAGGTTTCCCATTTTGGGAACCCCTCCCTTTCTGCCTCCCTATCCCTCCTGTGGCTTTTAGAAGATACAAGCCAGGCCTTTGCGGATTCAAAGGGATTCCCAGCCCTCCTCTCTCCTGATCTTCCCATTTACCCGCCAAGAAGAAGATGCTGCCTGTCTGCTGTTGCTGGAGAGGAAGAGCTCCAAGCGAGGCGCCTTCGCTGGAAGTGGTACCCAGAGCGAGCGAGGCGCCAGGTGAGGCAGGCAGGAGGGAGGGAGCTCAGCGCCTCCTTTGTCCAGTGATGGGATAACGGCTGCTCTCTGTGCTGCGTTCCAACGTGGGGGCTTTCCTTTACCTGGATGGCGAGGAGATGGGCAGGAGGCTTCCAGAGCCAGAACGCCAAGGATGCTACTTTGGAACGGAGCAGCTAAGAGTTCCCACCACTACACTCTGACAGTGTACGTCAGAGATGCAAAGGGACTTTTGAAATTTCCTGGACTTTGAAAAGCTCCATGGCCAGAAGGAGGAGGAGGAGAAGAAGCCTCCCTGCAAAAAATATATCCCCCCAGCACACCATTTTTACTAAGGGCTGAAACAACATGCAGGCATCTGACTGACACTTATACAGCATCCTTTCTGAAAGGTATTGATTCAGAGTGGCCAAGGTTAATGTATTCCACCCCAAGCAGTGTCAGCTGAAATAAGAGACACATGCTGTGTTAGTCTGGGATAGCAGTATGCACATGGAGCTTGTAGCACCCTCTTGGGACTGAACTGTGGTCCAAAGCACACTGCAGAAATAATCTAGTTTGAGACTGCCCAAACAGCCTCCTTGGATGTCTTTAAACAGAGGCTGGGTGGCCATCTGTTGGGTATGCTTTGGTTGAGAGTTCCTGCATGGCAGGGGGTTGGACTGGATGGCCCTTGTGGTCTCTTCCAACTCTAGGATTCTATGATTCTAACTGCCCTGGCTCAGTGCTAAGGAATCCTGGGAACTCTATTGTGGCACCAGATCTCTTTGACAGAGAAGGCTAAATGTCTCAGAAAACTACAGTTCCCAGAATTCCCTAGCATTGAGCCAGAGTAGTTAAAGCAGGCTTGCACTGGATTATTTCAGGAGTGTGTTTTGCACCTGTGTGAAAGAAATTGTAGCATAAGCTTTGGTAGGCTGTTGCTACCCTGCAGAATTAATGCAGTTTGACATCACTTTAACTGTTATGGCTCCATCCTATGGAATCCTGGGATCTATAGTTTGTTGCGCTCTCGGACAGAGAAGGCTAAATATCTCACAAAACTAACAATCTAGAATTCCTTAGCATTGAGCCAGGGCAGTTAAAGCAGTGTCAAACTGCATTAATTCTGCAGTGTAAATGCAGCCGTAGATTTAGGTCTTGCATCTGAGGAAGTAGACTTCACACCGTGAGTTTCAAACATTCTACAGCATACCTTTGCATAGTAAAGCACAGGTGAAAGCGACACAGGTTTCCTGCTATGTGTGGTACAGGAGGGGAAATTTCAGCAGTTGTTGCTTGTGATCTGCTTGTGTGACAAGCAACACCTAGTGAAATGGGAACTTCTACAGAACCACTAAAAGTACAGGAACCATCTTGTTTTTGATCCGACAATCCCATGGAAAGGTTACTTTTTGGGTTACCAAAAGATACCCAGACAGAATCTGTTGAGTTATACTTACCTGAGAACAGCACTTGGAAGTTACGTTTTAGACTATAACTCCCAGAAAGATTTGGGAAAATTATTTTTGGGGTTACCAACAGATGACCAAACAGTATCTGTGTTAATCTTATGTAAGACTAAAGATAGGAATAAAAAACACTTTTTCGCTATACTTTCCCACTATAATTTCACTTTTTGCACTATAATTCATAGCACGCATGCATGCACACACACTTCACAAACTGCGTCAGGGAATCGGTGCAAGTGTGAACAAGGGCCATTGAAACCGGTTTAGATCTGCTTGTAAACCAGTTTATCATGTAGTGGGAATGAGGCCATGGTCAGTGTTTGGGGAGGGTTATAATAGTTGTAGTAACTTTTCCCAGCCCTGGACAGATCTTGTATGCTAAGAATATTTCCTCATAACTGCTCTACTCAATAGCAATGGCTTCGCTCTCTGTGTGGCACATGATGTGCATAGAAAGTGACAGGATACGTTCATTCACAGATTTTGATATTTTATTATTTTCAAAATAACTACAGAAACAAAGTGTTTAACATTTTTAAAAAACCCAGATATAATCTGCCTTCATCAGGCTTACAGTCTTATGGAAAAAGCAAAAGTAGCTACATTGATTCAGAAGAAGAAGAAAAAAGCTATATAATCCAAAATTTGATCAGAGCATTCAGTATATGACTGATCAAAATGGCACAAAATAAGCTATTCTGTTTTTTCTCTCTCTCTCTCTCTAGGAGTGCTGGAAAACTCCAAATCGTTTGCCATTTGCAGATAAATTGGTTAGTCCGAAAAAGGATATTGCTCAACTGTGGAGTTTGAAATCTTGAGGTCATAGGCTGCATCCACACTGCAGAAATAATCTGGTTTGACACTACTTTTAACTGCCATGGCTCAGTGCTATGGAATTCTGGGAACTGGGAGCTCCACCACAACCAACTACAATTCTCAAAATTCTATAGCACTGAGCCATGGCAGTTAAAGTGGTGTCAAACTGGATTATTTCTGCAGTGCAGATGCAGCCAAAGTTTAAGACATAGGAGTGGAGGTAGAAATACAATCTTAATCATCCTATATTTGGTTCAAAATGGGACAAAGAGTCTACATGATAGAAAGGCATTCTTGTTCTTTAAATTAAAAAAAAAACCCTGAAGAATTAATAATACTGTTTGTAATTGATTGGATTTCAAAAAAGATGATTATTTACATCAAGTATAATAAGCAGCAATCCATCAACTATTTGGTTATAATTTATATACTATACTCTTCATTCAATGACAATAATATGAGGAACATAAACATTTTTTTAAAATTAAACTTGAGGTATGCTAATTTATTGACTGGCTTCTATAGTGGAGTAGGGAATAACATACTGCATAAAATACAAAGGTGCAGTGAAATAACAGCCTTCATTTGATATGTGGTAATACATTGGAGTGTGAAGCCATGGGTGGAAGAAATGAAATGATGGCTCATTCCCTCCCCTGATTCTTTACATACAATCATTCCCTCCAACAGCCTTCTGTGTTAGACAAGAATTAAAAATGCCCATTATTATATTAAATGTAGTTAGCCGCATTATTATTAAATTGTATATGTTTGCTGATAGGTTAACACCATTAGCTGATCACACAGGGATGTTCAAATGAGTTGACGCTGATGCAGACACATGCTATGTTTAGAAAGCCCCATCCATACATATCAACTTGTTAGTTATGATTTTGAACTAGAAGGGGAGCCATTCTCCAAGTTGCTGTAGTCCTGCAGGTTCTCCTTTTCCCTTATCATGCCAGACACATGGACGCAAAGATAGGGAGTGAGCAGAAGGTATGATGCTGGGCACAGGCCCCCAGCAAGTACAGTCCTGCTTCCTCCATGTACTGTATTTACTGAACACCTAAATTTGTGCAACAAGTTCTCTGAACATTCCAAAAATACTTTCCAAAGTAGTAGTACAATGCTATGACAAAAAATGGATCAGTTTTCAACATCCACAGGTTTCTTGCTCCTAGAACTGTAGCTGTTTGGGACAATGCCTATACTACCTCTCAAAGTGTGAAACAAGCTTCTCAAAGGCACCTTTTTTTTTACAAATTATATCCAGCCAGGGGCTCTTTCAGATGACAGAGCTGTAACATGATGATGGCACTTTAATGGCAATGGGTCCATCCTATGTAACCCTGGGATTTGTAGATTTGTGAGGCACTACAACTCTCTCACTGAGAACTATAATTCTCCTCCATAAATAGCAACATTCCATATGTTGTTGTGCCAGTTAAAATGGAATCTTATTACTGTAACTGTGTAATGTGAAAGAGCCCTAGCTAGATTTAAGCATTTGATTTCCCCTATATTTCAATAGGAGAATTAAATATAACTCTCACTTACATTGGTCTATAAAGCTTGCAAAGTCTAGATTGGTTTATGCTAGTTATTGAGAACAATTAGTGATTTCCAGAGTTCTGATTGCTTGGAGTAATATGTGCCAGTAATAGGTATGTCGATATAACAAATGAGAAAATCAGAACTATAAAGGCTAATCTTTTGTACAGTAGTGCTGTTATTATGTTCATGATGTGTTCATTCAAGAAATAAAACAAGAAGAAATCAGTTGACAATATAATAGTCCATCTTTTAGCCCAGTCTTCTACCAACTTGGTGTGCCATGTGCATATTTTAACTGTCCTGTAGGCTGGGGATGATGGGAGTTATAGTCCAACAGTCTGAAGTGAACCAGGTTGGGGAAGACTACTGCAGCTTGCCAACTGAAGACGCGCCAGGCAAGTCTGGATCACAGACCTGTCTACATGTTTAAGATAACTTTTTCATAAAAACCAACTTCAAATATGCAATTATGAGGAAAATGACAGTCATGCATGCCAGTGCAACATGGTTCTGCCATAGACCCCAAGGAGTTGCATCAATCCCTTGGTTTTTGAGGTACTGATCTCCAGTGCACCTACAAAGAAGGAAAGGTAGAAGTTTAGAAAATCCACTGTCTGTTGTGTACTATAATCATTATCCCTTGCAGATTCCAGCAACTCTGCAGCTTAGAGGTAGCAGAGGAAAGAGCTCAGAAAGCCAGGTACAGCTGGGAAAGATTCCTGTCTGAAACCCTGCCAGCCTAGTGCCCTCCAGGCATGTTAGACTACAGTTCTCATCATGGGTCATGATGGCTGGAGATGATGGAAGTTGTAGGCCAATACTTTTGTAAGCCTCTAGGTTGTGAAAGACTGATGAAGATAATACTAAACTGATAGACTAAGAGGTTGCCTTGCTATGTTGCAGCTTCTTATACAGGTTTGTTGTTTTTTGTTGTTGTTGTCTGCCTTCAAGTTATTTCTCACAGGTATACCAATGTTAACAAAGGTTCTACCAAAAAGCTCACTTTTACAAAGTATTTTTATGCCTACCAAGCCCCCCTTTATGTTCTTGCCTTCTATCTAGATGGAAGATTTTTAGCAGCATTAGCAATGGGAGCAATGGGTAAATAGACTTTCAGTGTCAGACTGAAGCAGCATGTCCCCAGTAAACAATGTATTAAAGTTTGAGCTGAGAAAGAATGGGATTTTGCTCTAGCCAAATCTACTGCAGCTGTGAAGTTTATTGCACGCAGTTTCGTCTCCGTTCTGGGCATGGGCAGGGGATGCATGGCCAAGTGAAAACAGATTTTATCACACGCTAAATTGTCAGCAAGAGCTTAAACCATCCAAAGGTAATCTAAAAGAAGTACTGAGCCCTTTTACTGTCATGGTGCTCCTTTGAGGAAAAGTGCCAAAGAATCACTACTGCCATCATTTCCCCACCCAGGGATTCAAAAAGGCCAGAAATGGCACCACAGCAGAGACAGTAGAGAGGGTCAGTGCTTCTTTTGGGATGGACTAAACTCTAGCCTTTAGCCACTCTACTCAGAGAGGAGGATAATACTTTTTGATAAGAGTTAAGGTACAGTACGTACAGTACACCAACCCTAACCCATCCCTGAGACAGGCTGAGATGCATGGATTTTGCTCAGCCGGAAAGCTTTCTTGCTCAGCCGGAAGCTTTTTGGCTGAGCAAAATTCATGCACCTCAGCCTGGCTCAGGGACTGGTTAGGGTCAGTGATGGCATGGGGACACCTTGCCGACAGTTTAGCAAGCAATAAAATCGGTTTTCACTTGGACACATGCATCCTCTGCCCATGCAGAACCGAGTCAAAAGTGTGTGTGATAAATTCCTGTGTGCCTACAACAGGCAAAGTAAACAGCTGCTGCCTCCAGCATCCCTTACTGAGTATATGATAGCCCTTGTTTAAATACTTGAAGGGATGTCATATTGAGGAGGGAGCTAAGTTGTTTTCTGCTGCTCCAGAGACTAGGACCCAGAGCAATGGATGCAAGCTACAGCAAAAGAGATTCCACCTCAACATTAGGATGAACTTCCTGACAGTAAGGGCTGTTCGACAGTGGAACAAACTCCCTCAGAATGTAGTGGAGTCTCTTTCCCTAGAGGTCTTTAAACAGAGACTGGATAGCCATCTTTTGGGGATGCTTTGATTGAGATTTCCTGCATGGCAGGAGGTTGGACTGGATGGCCAACCAGTCTCTTCCAACTCTGATTCTATGATTCTATGATAAGTGAACAGCAAAACAGAGAGAAGAGTGGAGATCAGCCTCCCTCACCAAGTATCCACAGCATGTTTTAAAAAACACCATATACTTTTTTGACCACCATAACAGAAATATTAAGAAAAATGGAAGCTAGTGGGGGAAAAAGTAATTCCTAAATACATTTTGGAAGAAGCCTTCAAGTGGTCTCAAGAAGATTCATCTCTCACTTATTTTGTTTACTTATGCCAGGCTTACCTGAAATGGTTATTTCATTTCACATGTGCATACTCCAGTTTTGAATAAAAGGCTTCCTGAAACATGTTGAAGTGATCTTGTTCTTTGTGGTGCAGGATGTTGTTGTTGCTTTTATTGTTGTTGTTGTTGTGTGCCTTCAAGTCATTTCTTTTTGATTTATTAGGCCTCCAATAACACAGACCAACATGACTGATTGTCTTGCTGGGATTATGGATACTTCCCACATACTGGGTAAGATTGTTTAAAATAAGAAAGCCCCATACTTACATTTGAAGTGTGCTAACATCTGTACAGTTAGGATTCGTCAAATTGACACTTAAGCCGCAGAAATCTAGGCCAACGAATTCATTAATCTGCAGTGCCTTTAAGGGACAAAATAATTGGATACAAAAGGCATATAAAAATAAAGTAACTAGACATTATGATAACTTGATTAACAATTGACTTGGCTGTCGGGGAGGTGTCTTGCACCAATGGCGAGGGGGTGGGGTTCTTAAAATCCTATGTGCTGCACGTGGTAGGGCAGTTTTTACTTACAGATGGTGCCAAAGAGGAAAGTTTTAAACCCCATGACACAGCTAGTAACAAGAACTCCTCTCCCCATTCATGTCTGGTATTTAATTTTTTTTAAATATCCATAGTATCACTGCTAATCATGCCATTAATGTAATATGTAGTTAAGCCCTAAGAGAACTTAAGTTTAGTTGTTGAAATTCAATTTTTCTAAATAGAAAGGCAAGAGAATAGTTTCCTATCACTCTCTTCTTCTAACTAATGTGGGTTAGAGAATGAGCCCTGTGGTGTTGTCCCTGCTTCAGTCTTCACCTAGACTACGGTGTTCACAGGACAACTTTCCTCAAGTCCTTATCATTCAGCACTTTGTAATCCTTCAACTGTTTCAAGGCAGCCTTCCCCAGCCTGCCTCCCACAAGTGGCTTGAACTACACTTCCCATCATTCCCAGCCAACATAGTCTGTGGCCATACTTGCTGGGGTTACAAAATTTGTAATCCAATACATCTCAAAGAGTGTAGCCAGGTTGAAAAAACCTATTTTAAAGAGCACTTAAGACAATAGGAAACGCCATGAGCACTTGTGTAATGTGTGTTCTTTTAAAACTCTTCTTGCTTTTGGTATGTTTTGTTTAAAAATCGCACCTTTTTTGTGAGTGGTGCAGAACAAAGGTAGATGTGACGTTATTCAATACAAAAATTCTTGTTGCATTCCCGCCCAGTTTCTAAAAGGTTTTAATTTTAAGGGCAACTATTATTCCCAGCATTGTTAATGCTTCAGGATTATGCTTCAAGTGCAAGAACTGCAGAAAATTTATCAAATTTGTTAGCAAAAACTAAGAATATCTCAGCAGACTTTGAGTAGGGAATGTATGAACTTCCAACTGTTGATGGATTCCATCACCCATTCAGCATGGTCAGTAATCACAGACGATAGGCACTGGAGCTCCACACCATCTGGCAGGCTAGAGGGAGGAGGGCCCTGATGACTATGGCTACCAGGTGTCTGTGACTAAAGCCACCACTGTGTCTACACTTTCTCTCACTGAACATAGACAGACTTACTTCTGAGTAAACTTGCATAGATATCAGTTTTAAGTCATGCTTGACTGTTGAATGTCCTATTGCTTTAATCAGGTCTTGGAAACTTGCTGTACATACTCATGTACAACTTTAGACATTTCAGTTAAAAATTGACCCCAAAAACTGGGTTGACTTATCCATGGGTCAATGTAAGTACTGTATCTTAACTCTTTTCAAAAACACCATCCTCCTCTCTGAGTAGAGTGACTAAAGGCTAGAGCTTAGTCCATCCCAGGAGAACCCAAAAGAAACACTGATCCTCTCTACTCTCTGCTGCAGTGCCATTTCTGGCCCTCCTGAATCCCTGGCTGGGGAAATGATGGCAGTAGTGATTCTTTGGCCCCTTTCCTCAAAGGATCACCAAGAGAGTAAAGGGGCTCAGTACTTCTTTTAGATTTCCCTAGGATGGTTTAAGCTCTTGCCGTTCACCACTGTACTCAAAGAAGATGATTTCAGCGATAAGGAATTGGGCTTTGAAGGATGTGAATAAGACATTTGTATATGTTTGTCAGTTTTTCTGGGTTAAATTCAAGAAAAATTATCACAGTAAAGTTAAAAGCTGTCATCACTGCTAATGTTCCTCAGGCCCCATACAGACAGGCCAAAATAAAGCTGCTTTGGGTCACTTTGGAGGTATGCTGTTTAAATGATGCATTATTATTATTATTATTATTAAGCTTTATTTATATAGCGCTGTAAATTTACACAGCACTGTACATAAAATCATTTAATTAGACGAATCCCTGCCTTCATGCTTACAATCTAAGAAGACACGACACAAAAGGAGAAGGGAATGGTTGAGGGGAAGGGGATCAGGTCCAGCATTCTTCTCTCCCTCTGAGGCCTGGACCAAGGCAGATGGACAGATGGAGGGCTCTGTATCTTAAGGATAGGCCTGATGGCATTGGCCCACCCTCTCTCATGGTTCATGCCATGATCCAGTCCTAAGGACTAGAGCACAGCTTTGGCGCAGCTTCCAGACTCTTAGTACGTATGTATCATTGGCCTGTTACAGACTGCCAAAATACAGCTGCTTCAGGTCTCTTTGTAGGTATGCTATTTAAATGATGCATGGGCCCTAAGAGTCCGGAGGTCACGCCAAAGCCACACTCCATTCCTAAGCACTGGAGTGCAGCTTTGGTGCAGCTTCCGGATTCTTACGATGCATACATCATTTAAATAGCATACCTCCAAAGAGACCCGAAGCAGCTTTATTTTGGCAGTCTGTAACAGGCCATTGAAACAGCATACCTCCAAAGTGACCTGAAGCAGCTTTATTTTGGCCTGTCTGTATGGGGCCATAGTCACCCTTTTCTTTGCTTTGATTTTACATCCTTCTTGACATGTGTGCTTTTTCTTAGCCCCACCTGTGTCCAGTCACATCACTCACACATTGTATAGTCACCACTTACCATAGTTTAAATCTCAAGCATGTTTAGGATAAAAGTTAGGTTACAATTAAGTTCAGAACAATGAGGCTGAAGCTTGTAAAGGTCTGTGAAACCAAGTGAAATTATGGGGCCAATACACTCTAAAGGTTTGAGCCAGTTTGATTAGTAACTTTAGGCCAATACTCCATTATAAGCAAACATGTTTCTTTCTGAATATTTTATCATGCTGTACAAGATAGTGTTATACTTACTGTCATGCCATAGCGAGGAATGCTGAAGTACTTGAGCCACGAAAGCCAATTCATGATAGTGGTGAGATTTACCAACAACCCGGAAAAAATCTGCAGATAAAACCATCATTGGTTATCTACATTCACAGAGAATGTTTATATACCTATTATAATTATATACCTATTATATACCTATTATAATGATATCAAACCAAAGTGTGGAAGTGTGACCTATGGGCCACATGTGCCCCCACCAAAGCTTCCCTCCCCTGTAATATTATTTTTTTTAACTCAGAATTACTCCATGTCCCATAAAGGATATGCACAGCTCCAGAATCAGGTAGCTGACCATCCGAGCATTAATCAGAGAAATATCAATAAGGACTATTTGAATTGTGTCCATTCTTGCCTCATTCCTTTTTCTTTAACACACAAATACCTTATATCAAAGATACAAAACAGAGCTGGTCTTATGTGATATGCTACTTCCAAAACAACCATTTTTTGCACTCATTGGAAAAATAATATATACCATGTTTGTTTTCATATAAGAGTTACATAAATAACTCATGCTACATCCACATTACATTTGGCCACAAAATATGTTTTCCATGTGCCTAATTGACTTACACAAAAAATGAGCTGCTAGTCCTGATCACCGCAGAAAAACCATCAAAACATGACTGTGGCATATACTTTATTGCCAAATATAGGTGAAACAAGATATTATTTGCAAACATTGCTGTGTGGAGTATGGAAAGTTTTTAGGACATGATGGTTCACTCCCTAGTTGGTTAATAATATTTGAAAATATGAGAGCTTGATGGGCTAACCCATTACTAAATGATGTTAGATGTGTTGATGGATACTGCATATAACAAATATTACACTGCTCTCCTTGCCATGGCCTACAGCTTTCCATCTGGTAGAAAAACAGAGATAGGTCTTCCTTGCAGTGACATTTGTGCCTGCATGAATGGTACCTCAAATGTGTAGGCATCTGGTCTGTACACAGCCAGCAAGCTACATATCCAAGTAATCACATAATTCAGTTTTCCACCTGTCTCAAGAAAAGCCATAAATGCTAAGATCCTCACCACCACCACCAACCAATCCTAATGGAATGGCAAGCAAAAATACTCACAATCATGAAAACAAAGGCAATGGTAATGAGTAGATTGGCCACAGACACCACACTTTGTCCTGTGGCAATAGCAAGTGCCATTGAAGTAGCTGTGAAGGATACCATCGTCAAGGTAAGCATCATTATAAAGAAGGCTGCTGCTGTTCGTTTAAAACCTGTGAAAACAGAAAAAAGAAGAGTGTTAGTCTTTGTGAAATCGAAGGCTTTCATGGCCGGTATCCATATTTTTTTGTGGGTTTTTCGGGCTATGGGGCCATGTCCTAGATAGAACATGGCCACTTAGCCTGAAAAACCCACAAAAAACGATAGTGTTAGTCTTTGCTTCTTCTTTGTCAAATACTGGACCACATCATGGGTTAGGCTGTTAACATACTGTATACTAGCAAAATCAATTGTTAGTCCATATAACAGTAAACCTATCCAAGCAATGGAACTTACATAAGTGTCACCTTACCAAGTTCCCATTAATTCAGGGGCCTACTCTAGATTAAACTAACAACTGAACTGAGTCAATTAAACACACTTTATTTTCATTTACATACATGCATTTTTATTTTTCATAAATCTTGTTTTATAAAACCACACTTGTCCTAAGAACAACTAACTGAGGTGATTCACTATCATTCTAATTTTATGATGAAAGTTGAGAGATGGTAGCTTTGCAAGAACATAAAATGCTGTTAATGCTTCATTTTTTAGTCTACCAAAGACTCAAATGGAATTTGAAAAAATGGGAATGGATCTCATGCAGTCCCGCTGCTTCCCTTTTCACCTTCTCTTGCTTGATGAACATGGAAGAAGTTCATATATGTAAATGTCTGATTTTGAATAAATCCTGAGCCCTTAGTCCCTTCTTCTCATATGTAAGAGAAGTGGAGGGAGCATGCAAAAGCAAGTCCCACTCCTGATGTCACCTGGGCCAAATTATGGCACCTCCAATTAATGAGATATGATTGGAAATTGTCTGCTAGATTCAGGATCAAATTACATGAGACACTGAGCTTCTAACTAAGATGTGATAGCATGTTTTCCCTCCAGCAAAACCGACTGCTTGAGGGCTTTGTGTCTCAGCAATCAGACTTGCAAATGAAGCCTATGTTTACCTCCAGTAATCAATCACCAAACAAAGCAAGCTAATTTGCAAAATGCAGAGGTCAGCAAAGTCCATGTTCTGAGGATCATATGTTTTACCACTTTAGGGGACATTGCTTCTAAATGCAGAGCTAATCATAGCACCTGATTTTACTTTACTCAGATCTAACATTCTACTGACAATCACATATACTAGCAGCAAACTCAGTTCTCATAGCGTGGATCTTTATGTAGCCAAAATTATACCATCCGCACAAAAGAAATAGGTTTTATCAGACTTGGAATAACTCTAAAGTACAAAAACTTTACAGGGTGGAAATCCCCAAAGAGGGGAGAATTTCAAAACAAACCGTTGAAGATGTTCACCAGCCACAGTATCCCAACTCAGTCTTGGAGTGGAGGAAAGTGTGGAGACCAGAAAAGAGTATTCTACAAGATGGCATGGCTGTCCAGTGGTTCTTAACCTGTGGTCCACAGACCCTTGGGATATGGGATCCACAAAGGATTGAAAGTTGCTCACAGGAGCAGAGGAGCTGCTACATGACAGGACAGGAGCTGGCTGGCTGGACCTTTGCATTGCCTGTCAAGTGGCCACACCACTGCAGAAAGGAGGTGGCTGAGTAGATGAGCAACAGCAGAGCTGACAGACAGACAACCAGCCAGGCTTTGCCCTTCTCTCTCTCTCACTCTCTTTCTCTTCCTCCCCTCCTTTCCATCTGGGACCAGTCCAGTCTCCTATCAGAAATGTTTCCATCCCCCTTTTTGCCTTCTTCATCAAAAGGGGAGGAGACCAAGGAAGTTATCTCACAGGGTCTGGACACGACTATCCCTGATGGGATAGATGTGCGTTTAACCCTCAGTGATGGATATTACTTTACTCTCCTGTGGTCAGGCCTGTATGCAACCTGGGCTTATCCCGTAGCTTTTCAAGAATGAGAAAATACCATTCTTGAAAAGTTACGGGACAAGCATGGGCTGCATATGGGCAGCCTAAGGCCCAACCAAGGAGGAGTAAAGTAAGATCCATCACTGAGGGTTAAACACACATCTATTCCATCAGAAATAGCTGCATCCAAGTCTCGTGTGATAATCACCCAAGAAAGAAAAAAGAAAAGGAAAGGAAAGAAAGGAAAGGAAAGGAAAGGAAAGGAAGAGCAAGTGGATGGACTAGCAAGCAAGCAGAGGATCTGGCACCCCTCCTCAGCACTGATTTCAACTAAACTATTCAGTATTAACCTGGGCATTTACACACAGTGCAGTTCTCCACTACTGCCTCCCCATGCTGCATCCTCCTTGTCCTCCTCCTCCTCTCCATCTCCTTTCCCGCCAATAGCCCCCCCCAGCTTGTACCTCCATTTCCTGCCTTGGCGACACAAATCCTCTGCCACATTCTGAGGCTGCTTCTGCTAGACCTCAAACCCTCCTCACTCTGTCTCTTTTTACTTCCCAGTTCATTTCAGATCCCATCAAAATTCTCAGAGGTGTGATAGAATCATAGAATTACAGAATCTTAGAGCTGGAAGGAGCTGTAAAGGGAGCAAAGTTATTGACTTCGATGTGCACAAGCCCCTTTTAGGGCAGTGCTTCATGATCCCCTACTTCTGGGGAGCAAAGTTATTGATTTTGATGTGCACAAGTATAAAAGGGTGGAAGGAAATGGAAGGGAAGAAAGAAAGAAAGAAAGAAAGAAAGAAAGAAAGAAAGTGTAGCTTTTTATTTTTGCACAAATTACTGTGGTTATAAACTCACTTCTTCAGATGCAGTACAGAGTATCAAAGTATACTTGCCTATCATGAAATAAATAATGCATGTGAAGATGATGCTTGGTAAAGTTCTCATGGGTAATAAATCAGCCATTAGCTTTGCAAAGTAAAATGCAGAAATTCTGTAGTATCCACTGATATATTCATGTCTAAAATGCAATGACAAAATATAACCAGATAAAATCAGGTAATTAAAGAACATCACCCAGAAACAAGTAATACATCTGTAGTTTCAAAAGTGCCGACATATGGACAGGCTTTCTTACAAATGTTACTCCAGAAGTAAAATCATTTTTTAAAGATCCAGCCTAAGAAACAGACATTGGGTACATCCCCACCAACTGGCTTAAAAGGTATTTGTAGAGAAGCCTGGAAGTTGTCTGGAATAGTGAAGGACAATTGTCTTCAACAGTCTTCTCTGCACTCCACTGATCTACAATTCCCAGGATCTTTTGGCAGAAACTATGACAATCAATCAGTCAAAGGAATAGTATGTTTGTAATATAAAGGGGACCACTGATATGTCACAAACTTCATCACACCATCCATAGTTTTAAAATTATTTCTGCAGAACTATGGTTCCTTTCACAGCCCCATCATGTTGTTTCATCCTTGTCCCATTTAAGAAATGTTTTTAATCATTGGTTAAAATTTCAAATGGCTAATCTCATCAGTTCAAATCTGCAGCTGCAACCACGCCCAAAATCACACCACAGTGGCTGTTTCATAGACAACTTCTTGCCTTGTTTATCATCATAAAAAAGTACATTTTTAGGATTACAATCTAAGAAATCTCATCTCTAGTAGTGGTGCTAACTGGCAGTCAGCATGATCTACTCAGTGGTGTTGTACTTACATAAATATCTTCTTTTCCACAATAAACAGTTCAATAGCAGAGATGCTGCTGAAGCATTGATTGGTAGTCATAAAGAACATGGCACCAACTCTATGGAAAAATACAGATCATCTCCAGTTACACAAAAGCAAACTTTGAAAAATAAGCAACACCCTGATCATATCCAAAAGAACACACTTCCCTGACTTTACCTGAGCTCTGTTCTTAACTTTTCCTTCAATATCCTCATCTAGTCTTCCCTACTACCTGATCCTTTCTTTATCCCAGTTCCAACATATGTCTGCACTGCAGCTTCCTTATGCTCCTTCTCCAGTAGTGCATGTCCATGCACGTTGCATAACCATTCCACAGCAGGCTGGCCAAAGTTGGGCAGGAGGCAGATTTGCACACCTGACTTTTCAAAGGACACTCAGATCAAGAGGAGGGTAGAGTGCTACCCATTTGCTTAACAATGGCCTTGTTCCCACTACATTTAAACCTGGATCATGTTCCAGGTTAAACGGGCATGGTTCTCACTGAATCCGATTTCAGAAATCGATTCAGAAAGGGGGGGCATGCTTTTTTTCCTTTTTTGCCCTTTTTGCCCATTTAACCCACGTCAAAAAGACGTTGGCAAAATGGGGTGTTTTGTTGGGCTGAATTGATTTATTTAAAATAAATCAATTCATCTCAAGTGGGAACCAGGTAGCCCAGCCCCGGAGAGGCAGCTGGCATTGCCCGGCCTCTCATGGCCCTGACGTCCCTGGCCCAGCCTCCTTACCAGCTTCTTTAGCCGCTGACCGGCTTCCCTGCACCTTTTTTAAAATTTCCCACAGCCAGGAAGGTTGGAAGGAAGTCACAGAGAAGCAGGAAGCCTTGTGACCTCCTTCCCAGCTTTCCCCCGGCTTCTCTGCGACCGCCTTCCGGCCGTGGGAAATTTTAAAAAAGGCCACAGGGAAGCCGGTCAGCGGCCAAAGAAACCAGTAAGGAGGCTGGGCCAGAGATTTTGGGGCCAGGAGAGGCCAGTGATGGGATGGGCAACAAGCTGCCCCCCCCCACTTGCCGATTCCTGAACCGATTCCTGAAACTAGTGCAAACATAATGGGAACCACCTTTTTTTCTGAATCAGTTTCAAGAATTGGCTCAAGAAACAGATTTTCCGGTAAGTGGGAATGGGGCCATTAATTTCATTTATCAGACAAAGACACAGGATTCTGTTCAAGATTCCACAGTCTGGGGTGCTAGTAACTGGTGTCCAACAACCTCTGGAGGGCTGTACGAATCTCACCACTGCTCAGAGCCCATGGCTACCTCCTTACTGTGCATGGAAGACTGCAGTTTTGGCTACAAATGGTATGTCCCTCTACTCTGACCACTGGAAATAAGGAACCCATAATCCAAGGGCTTAAATTAAAGTGCCCTAACTCACTTGTTTTATGATCTGCAGCCTCAGTGACACTTGTGAGGGCACACAGTCCCTATGATTCTTTCTTAACTGTTTGTACAGAATATTGACAGTGATAACAAATTGCTGAGCACTGAAGTGATGGCTAGCATAATAAAAGTATAATCACAATGTGTATTTTGGATTTTATTTTGTTGTCAGCACAGCTACACCGGCATTTTTTGTCCTAGTCAGTATTTTAATATTTGTAGATTGGATTACTGGACTGAACTGTAGTCTGGGATCTCATAGTATCAGCTTCTCCAGAACAAGGACAGGACATTGTTGTAGTTGTTGTGTGCCTTCAAGTCCTTTTCATCTTACAGCAACCTTAAAATGACCCTATCACAGGCTTTTCTGGGGCTGAGACTCACCCAAGGTAACACACTGGGTTTCCATGGCCATGCAGGGAATCGGGCCCTAATCTCAACATAATCCAAGACTAAAACCACTACAACATGCTGGTTCTCACTCATGAATTGTTAGGTAGTATCTAACCTGGGACCATAGCTCAGTGGAAGAACACATTTTTTTAATGCAGAAGGTCATCACATTCACTCATCAGAATCTCCAGTTAAATTAGGATTAGGTAGGCTGTGATGGGAAAAGGTTTCCACTAGTGTTCTTACAGAGTTAATGCCAGTCAGAATATTCAGTAACTGATTAAATAGACCAATAGCCTAATTCAGCATAAAGCAGTTATATATAATTTGGCTAGTTGTAGCCGAGTGGATCAACACACACTTTGAATTCGGAAACTTGCAGGTTCAATCACTGACCTCTCCCTAGTAGAGCTAAAAAAGAGTCCTGTCTCATACACTGCAGATAGCTACTGCCAGTATAGTGTTGAATATAGTAGGCTCATTGCTGTCATAAATGCCCAATTGTCCAATCCAACATAAGTCACCTTCCTTGATTTTTTTCCCTACTCTCAGTGGCAATGGGGCCAGATCTGAATAAGCAAGTATAAAAACAGGCATAACAAAACAATAACTTTCAGGAATCCAGAAGTTGAAGAGAAGCAAACACTGGCAGATCACTGGAGCCAAGTTATAATTCTATACCATATTGGATTTGGGGAAGTTAATATACATCACCTGGTTTCAGAGGTCACAGCAGTTACACTGGCTAGCTAGCAAACCAATGAAAGAGATGTATAAGTACAGTTGGCCCTTCTTATACACGGATTCAAGCATACACGATTTGAATTGTTAAAAAAAAAGTATAAATTTCAAATATCAAAGCTTGATTTTCCATTTTTTATAAGGGGCACTATTTTGCTCTGTCGTTCTATTTAATGGAACTTGAACATACACAGATTTTGTTATACACGGGGAATCTTGGAACCAAACCCCAGCGTATAACAAGGGTCCACTGTAAAGGCCATCCATGATTTTCAAAGATAATGCTTTAAAATCATAGAATTGTATTTCAAGCCTCAAAGTGGTCAACTTTCTTCTAGATATAAATAAAATTCATTTTATCATCAAACAGCCTGAAAATTACTCACCTGTTCTGCATGCCACTTGCGTCATTTTTCGCACCAAAGAATATGGCACCTACAACCAGTCCCAGGAAAACAGTAACACACAACTGAAATATAAAGTGGTATTGATTTACATGCAGAGTTCATTAGATGCCAGGTACCACATTGTGAAATAATACTTTGCAGAGACACCTAATAGGACTGATATAGGGCATTTTTATAATGCAGTACCCATAAAATCAAAGATTTTTATGGGGTCACAAACAAATGGGTCCGTGAACAGATCAAACCTGAACTCTCCCTGGAAGCCAAGATGATCAAATTGAGGCTGTCGTACTTTGGGCACATCATAACAAAGCATGACTCATTGGATAAGATAAGAATGCTAAGAAGGGTAAAAGTCAGTAGAAAGACAGCAAGACCACACACCAGATGGATAGACTCAGTCAGGGAGGTCACAGCCCTGAATCTCCAAGATCTAAGCAGAGCAGTGTAGGATAGGTATCTTGAATGAAATGAATGAAAATTTATTTATATCCCGCCTCTTCCATTTTGGGGATCGAGGTGGGTAACAACATGATTATACAATACACAATGAAAAAACAATAAACCCACAAAACCCTAGCCTAACCCTCCATCCCAGTTTAAAATTAAACAATAAAACATAGTTAAAATATATATAATATAATAATAATAATAAATAATAATAATAATAAATAATAATAATAATAATAATAAATATAATACTTTTATTCTACCCGCCCTTCCATAGATATGATCAGGGCGGCTTACAAATTTTTTAAAACATTCCAGTACAGGATAAAAATACAATATGACAGTTAAAAACATGCTACAGAAACAGGGACAGGAAAACAATAAATACACATGTCAAGGGCAAGGAAAAAGAGAAAAAATTTACATCGGTCCGGGGTCGAAAAGGAAAAAAGAGGGCAGGAAAATAAACAAACAATCTAAGGTGGGAAGGCCAGCCGGAATAGATATGTTTCAGCTGTTTCTTAAAGACAGCTAATGAGGCGGCGGAGCGAAGCTCTGCAGGGAGCTTATTCCAGAGTGAAGGGCAGCAATAGCAAAAGCCCTCTGTGAGGTCCTATAAGTTAGCCTAGACCTCCAACATTAGTCCGAAATTCTGATGTGCGAGGTGGATTATATGGGGAGAGGCGGTCCTCCAAGTACCCTGGGCCCAAGCCATTTAGGGCTTTATAGGTCAAAACCAACACCTTGTATTGAGCCGGAAGCGAAAGGCAGCCAGTGAAGGTCTTTTAAAATAGGTGTTAATGGTCCGACCTGGAACTACCAGCGACCATTCTAGCTGCCATGTCTGCACCAATGCAGCTTCCGGGTTTGGTACAAGGGTTGCCCCATGTAGAGCGCATTGCAGAAATCCAATCGAGAGGTTACCAAAGCATGTACAACAGATTCAAGGTCCTTACGGTCCAGGTAGGGACGCAGCTGGCGTATCAGCCGTAGCTGATAACAAGCACTCCTGACCGTCGCATCCACCTGAGAAGTTAGCTGGAGCGACGAATCAAGGAGTACTCCCAAGTGCGCACCGATCCTTCAGGGGGAGCGTGACCTCATTCAGGACTGGGTAAAAGATCTCACCACCCGAAACCGGGGAACCTATCACCAGTACTTCCGTTTTCCCTGGATTCACACTGAGTGTTCTCCCTCATCCAGCCCATACCAAACGCCAAGCAGGCATCTAGAGGAGAGATGCCATCCTTAGTTACGCATCATGGAGACATAGAGATAATTATCTGGGGTCATCAGCGTACTGATAACACCGAGCCCCCATGTCTCCGGTGATCTCTCCCAGCGGCTTCATGTAATGTTAAATAGCATGGGGACAAAATCGCTCCCGGAGGGACACCGATGTCAGGGCCCTCCTATCGGAGCGACAGTCCCCCACTCCACCATCTGGATCTGCCGATAGGTAGGAACGGAACCACTGCAAAGCAGTGCCCCCAATTCCCAACTCCCTCAGGCGTCCCAGAAGGATACCATGGTCGATGGTATCGAAGGCCGCTGAGATGTCCAAGAGCACTAACAGGGACACGCTCCCCCTATCCATGCCCAGACGGAGATCATCAACTAAGGCGACCATGGCAGTCTCAACTCCATAGCCCGCCTGGAAGCCGGTTTGAAATGGGTCCAGAAAATCGGTGTCATCCAAGATCGACTGAAGCTGGAAGGTGACTGCTCTCTCGATCACCTTCCCCAAAAAAAGGCAGCAGCGACATGGGCCTGTAGTTATTATGAAGCAGGGGGTCTAAGGAGGGCTTCTTTAGCAGGGGTTTAACCACTGCTAATTTTAATTTAGATGGAAACTGACCCTCACTTAGAGATGTGTTGATTATGCGGTGTAACATAAGTCGCACCACATCTCCCCCCTGAGCTGTCAGCCATGAGGGACAGGGATCAAGGGAGCAGGTCGTCCTCCTAACACTTCGGAGGATCTTGTCCACTTCATCGGTACTAACAAACTCAAAGTGATCCAGTATAACAGGGACCACGGACGCAAAATTACTGCACAATCTGTGAGTGAGAAAGTGGTGAGGAGGGTGGATTCACTCGGTTCTGGACATGATCAATCTGGAAAGGCCTGTTGGAAAAGAAGGGTCTTTGTCGCCCTTTTGAAAGCCTCCAATGAGGATAGTTGGCGAATCTCTTCCAGCAGGTCATTCCAAGTTTTTGGGGCAATGGCAGAAGAGGATCTCCGGGAGGTCACCGCCAGTCTGGTTCTTCTTGGTTGTAAGAAATTTTTCCCGGAGGAACGGAGTATATGGGAAGGATTATATGGGGGTCTTAGAGATGTCTCATCCATAGGGTCACAGTGAGTTGGGATCAACTCAAAGGCAGTTAATAAACAAGCCAAAAAATGACTCCGAATAGGTCTGCTGGACAACTCTTTGAAGATGCAATAGCAGGAAAGAAAAAAGACTTTTCTGCTGCCCACATTGCCATGGAGTAGGTCTTCGAGTAGGCTCTAGCCCATGATTGGTCAGATATGCTTCAAATTTTCTGTCAAAGTCTTCTGTGGTCATGTTGACTATAGGATACTGGGAGCTACAGCCCAACAGTAACATTTGCAAGCTCTGAGTCAAAGGGCTCTAACATGCAATAAGGTAGCACCATGGAGAGGGGACAGCAGATAGAAGGGGGCAGATACAGTGGGTCCTTGGTATCCATTGGGGTTTGGTTCCTGGATCCCCCATGAATACCAAAATCTGTGGATACTCAAATCTCATTAAATACAATGGCCCAGTAAGATTGTATCTCTTCTATAAAATGGCAAAATCAAGGTTTGCTTTTGGGAATTAATATATTTTAACATATTTTCAAACTGTGGATGCTTGAATCAATGAATAAAAAATCTGTGGATATGGAGAGCTGACTGTACTAATATCAGGTAAATTTTTTAAAATGTTGGGCTTGACTGTGAAAGAGGAGGGGAAGAAGTATTGGGACTCCATGTTAGGGCAACATGTATGTATGTATGTCTTGGACCAGCCTCGGCAGAGTAATTAAGAGAACTACACATCAAAAAGTTAAGTAAAGATCACTAAAATTTCAGCTAAGATGATGATACCAGGCAATTTAGTTCATTTTAAAAAAACAAGAAGAAGCAGAGCATGAACCTTAGCCCCTAAGAGCCCTCCAACCATGGTACCAGAGCACTAAGAACCTGCCTAAAGGACCAAATGTCAGGGATAATCCAACTGCTAAGCCAATTGCGGTGGAAAACAAGGATCATAGCAAGACCAATTTGAGCAGCTTAGCCAAGAGGGCTCAGCAGACTCTGGAGCATTTAAAGACTGCATTTCAAATCCATTCCTAATGAGGATAGAGAGATCAAAACGATGGTGAAGGCATGGTGGAGTGAGTGTGGGAGTCAGGACTCTTAACCCTGAAAGATTATAAGGCTCTAAAAGGGCATAATTCTTGTCACAAGGTCAAGCTTTTACAAAGCAATTAAGAAGGATCTCCATAATATCAACATACACAGAGAATCAAAGGCTAAGGCTCAGGGATTGTGAGATTTCTGCCTTGTCAAAAGCAAAGGTTTAAGAAGGAAAAAAAGAGAACTAATAATGGCTTTTTATGAAGCCGCACTCTGAAAAGACAAACAGGCCCGGACATCTTGTGAACCATATCCCTTAACTGACCCAATTTGGCAGGGCTGGTCTCCTTGTGTGGAGGCCTCTGCTATCACAGCAAGCTGGGAGGGTCCAACCAAATGTCACCCCTCTTCTGGATTGTCACCCAATGCAAGCTATACCCTCCTGCACTCCCCCAATGATGCCACTGGAGGAGAGCAGGTGGGGAAGGCTCAGGCAAAAGCAAACTATTGTAGCTTCTCCCAGCTTGTGTGTTCTTCCTCATTAATAACATTTGCCATCTTGACCACATTTTGATGTTGTTTGGCCACCTGTGCCCTGCTTTTTATCTCCAAAGTGCCGGAGGATATGCTGAACCTTTTGTTTAAGTAACAGCATGGGTCAGCTTAATGTTTTGCCTGCCTATTATTTCTCCTCTCCATTTCCCTGCTCCCAATAATTTTCCCCATTAGAGTTCTAAGATGCACGTTTGTTGCTATTATTCTGTGCCTTCAAGTCATTTTTTATTCATGGCAACCCCAAAGTGGCCCTATCAAGAGGTTTTCTTGGCACAACTTGTTCAGAGGGGCGTTGCCTTCCACTGAGGCTGAGTGTGTGTGAAATGCCCAAGGTCACCCAGTGGGTTTCTATGGCTGAGCAAGGATTGGAACTCTGATCTCCAAAGTCATAGTCAAACACTCAAACCACTTCACCATGTGACCTGTTTGTCGGTGGTCAGGAAATGCAATGAAGAAAGCTCTGTGAGGGGTAATAGTTGAACACTATCCTCTCACCATTACCACTTCTCCGCTTCAAATAATGTCTGTCACAAAAGCCAGTGGGCATCTGAGTTCCTAAATGTAATTTTCTGCCAAACTTGCAGTGCTGCTTTTAGCAAATGTACTCTATGGCTCAATTGATAAGAACCAGTTAATGGGAGATGCTGCCCTGAGATTCACTTTGTACAGCGCTGTGTATAATTACAGCGCTTTAGAAATAAAGTTTAATAATAATAATAATAATTCAGCAGAAGTTAGAGATGTTGTTGTTGTTGTTTTTAACATATGATAGTGTGCTAGTATATATGACCATGGTCTCAGAGGGAATGATAAAGCAGGAAGGATTTGAAGGTTGTGATACTTCTGCTTATTTCAAAGAATAAAGGCAAAGAGAGAAGAGGAATTAATGATCACATGAACATCATCCAGGAAGGAGCCCTCATAATTATGCAACAGCCAAGAAAAACCTGTGATAGGGTTGCCATATGTTGGAAACGCCTTCAAGGCACACAACAACAACCAACCCCAAATGAAAAAAATGGGGCATGAACATGATTTCCAGTTACATTTTCTAGGAGATTTGAACATTGGATTGTAAGTATCCAGTGCATACTTCTCCCCTCCAGTAAAACAATCAATCACTTGGAAATGTATTTGTGTGTGTTGTTTGCCTTCAAGTCATTTCTGACTTATGGCAACCCCTATCACAGAGTTTTCTTGACAAGTTTTGTTTACAGGAGATTTGCTATTGCCATCCTCTGAGGCTGAGAGAGTGTTATTTGCTTAAAATCTCCTAGTGGGTTTACATGGCTGAGCAGTGATTTGAACCCGGGTCTCCAGAGTCATAGTCCAATGCCCAAAAAACTACATCATGCTAGCTCTGATTTGGAAATATTCAAACCTAAAGTCAGCTCTTCCTAACCATACTGGCTGCAGGTGAGGGAAGATTTATGCAAACACATGTGGAAGGTATCAGGTTAGGAAAGGTTGACTTACAGCTGTTTCTGGGATGAACCAAGCAATGCCTCACTAGCTTTGCAAGTGGGTGTAAGTGTTGAAGTGTTGAAGGACCAGGATCAAAAACATGTAAGACATATTGAAATGAGTAGGTTTACCTGTGCTATAGAGGCTTGCGGGTTGCCTAGCAAATTTTTGAATGTCCGTTTTGAGACCCACTTGAGCTGGTGGCAGAAAGATGTGGAATAAGTGATCTGTTGGAAAGTGGTCTCTCTTTTCTTAGGTGAGAAAGATAGCTTTTCCAGCTCGGCTTTGGTTTCTTGGTAGTAATCAGAATTGGCATACATCTCTGCTAATTTCTCTGCCAATGTCTTATCACGATCCATGTGCTCATCAATGTTGTCTGTACAGAAAAAGGGTAGCAGGAAAATGGCTACTTTTAATAACATCCTCTGGACCAATAGAAGTTATGCTCAAGTGCTTTGTTCTTCTCTTCTGATTTGATTTCTTTATGTTTGAATGAAAAAAACTACAGCTGGAGTAATAAGAATATCTAGCCATGTAAAAAAAACACAACTAGATAGCATATTAGAAACCTGCAGGACCAAATAAACTTATTTAGAGAATCTGAGAATCTTTTAATTAGGAAAGTGAGACAAAAAATAAGCAACAGTTAAACAACAACAAAAATTAAAAAAAGAAAATTTAAGTGCAATAAATAAATAATAAAAAAGCAAAATATATAAACAGATAAATAAATGAGCTGACAATCTATGCCCAGGAATACTTAAGAACAAAAATAGGACCGGCAGTAATAATCTGTATCTTTCTCAAGTGAAATTTGTGTCAGAATAATAAAGTGAGCTTTGAGGAAAAGCGAGGAGGTGACAAAGATTTGTCTTTCAGCAGAAACAAAATCTATTGTTTGCCTGCATCCATTTAAAATGCTGAAAAGATTATGTGAGTGAGGTGAGGCTCAGTAGGAGGATAACAGAGAAGCCCCAGTTTAAAAAAAAATTAAATTTTAAATTGTTTTTTAAAATTCCTTTTAATTTTTTTTTAAAACATCACATCTTACCATCTTTTTTTAACCATGTGTCACAACTATTACCATTCAATTCAGTGATATATGGGAGTTATGAGTTATGAGTAACATTAATACAAAAAATATTACTACAGATTTTGTATGGTGCGAGGAGATCAATAGGGGGTGACACAATGACTTACTGAATCCGGTGATGCAAATCCTAGTGAACTGCAGAAACAGACACATCTAATAAAATGGCCTCCAGATCCAAAGTTGCCCCTTTTTAAAAAACAATTGTCATACCTATATCAATTTCCTCAGTCTTGTTCGAAGTCACAGCTGTTGAGTCTCCATTAATGACATCCAGAAAGAAATCAGTGGGATTGTTGTATGGTTCACATTCATAACCTACAAAGAAATAAAAGGATCCTAGGTGATTTGACAATCAGTGGAACATCTATTGCAAAACACTCGGGATAAGAATCTTTAAAATATCTTCTAACAGTAGCTTATCGAGTTGTTTCCCCATTCCCTTGGCAGACAGACAGGCAGGCAGGCAGACAGAAAATAACATGGTTTAAACCCACCCAAAACAGAAAACAAAAACAGTTCAAATCAAAAAAGGATCCAACCTTGACTCTAATTGTGTCCACTGTTCCCAGCTCTGAGTTTTTGAAATCGGGTATAGGGAACTGGGGGAAAAGACTACAAGTCCAGATGCTTTCCAGACCAATAGCCTTTAGCATTACTAGTCAAAAGGATTGGTATAGATCAGTGATGGCGAACCATTTAGAGACTGAATGCCGAAATAAGTTTATTTGAAAGGTGTTCCTACACCGGATGTCACCCAGTGCCAGAGAGGGGGACTTCCAGGGGTGGGATTTCCTCAGATACAGTTAAAGGCACTGGAGGGAGGGGAAGAGGAGGAACAGGTGTGCACCTGTTCCTCTTCTTCCACTGCACTCCCATCTCTCCGCATGCCCTCAGAGATGGCTTTATGTGCCAGACAGTGCATGCGTGCCACAGGTTTGCCACCACAGGTATAGGTTTTGTGCTTTGTGGTAATGGGGCAGGAGGATGAAAGAAAGTAGCAGAAAAACACAGGAAGGTTACATATGGTTCCCCCACCAACCCTGAATTCTAGTTTTCCATCAAGAGAACATGCAGAATAAAAACCCCACCTTGAAGAACCCTGAGGCATGTCTTCCTTTCTGTTGTCCCAATTAAATATGATCCAGGAGATATGGGAACAGATTATCTTCTAACATCTTTTTCGTCTTCTACAAGCATCCAAAGGGGCAGGTGGAAATTGGATCAGGGTCATGGTGTTTGTGTGTGAAGGAAGACATATACTGTACATACACACACACTCTACATCCACTCCTTAAATTGAAATTATTCTTCTCCCCAAAATTAGTATTGGTCACAAAGTGGAAATCATAAAGTCACAATAAAAGTCCTGTATGCAACCACCCTGGGCTAACAGTTCTTTTCAATTGGAAAGACAATAACGCTGGGAAAGCAGAAGTCAACAGGAAAAGGGAAAGACCACATTACAGATGGATGGATTTCGATCAAGAAAACCATAGTCCTGAGTTTGCAAGATCTGAGCAGGTCTCTCATTCATAGGGTTGTCCTACGTCAAAGTAAACCTCACAGCAAATAACAAGCACAACAACACTGGGAGACCCATTCACAAATCATTAATGATTTGGTCTTTTGTTTTCCATGGTATTTGATAGAAAACCTTGTGAAAACTTACCAATGGACTTGAAATAATCTATGGCATTTTGAGCAGGTCCATGATACAGCATTCTTCCTGCAGCCAATAAGGTCAATTTATCAAATAGTCTGAAGATGGAGTAGCGAGGCTGATGGATGGAAAAGATTATTGTTTTCCCCTGCCTTGCCATCCTGCAGAGAAAGCAGTCAAAAAAGAAGAAAAGTGTCAACTGGATATAGATTTTGATATGTTTAATGTGTGTCTATGCAACAGATAGCATGGTGTAGTGGTTTAAGCGTTGGGCTATGACACTGGAGACCAGGGTTCGATTCCTAACTCAATCCTAGAAATCCACTGGGTGACCTTGGACAATTCATACACTCTTAGCCCAAATAAACCCTGTGACAGGGTCACTTTAAGATCACCATAAGTCAGAAATGACTTGAAGGCACACAAAAACAAGAATTTATGTAACATAATCGGAGCAATTTGATTTCACTTTAATTGTCATGTCTCTGCCGTGAGTAATCCTGAAAAGTGTAGTTTGGTGAGGTGCTTAAGACTTCTGTTCTGTGGTTTACTAAATAAAATAAAATAAAAATTTTTATTTGTATCCCGCCCTTCCAAGCGATCAGGGCGGCTTACAGGGTGCACCAGTGTGCAAATAACATACAAGGTTAAAAACAGACACATACAACAAATCTTAAAAACAATAAAAAGCCCCTTAGCCCAACCTCACGGCCACGAGAGAGGAGGGAGGCCCACAGGATATTTAATCGGGGAATGCCTGATTGAATAGGAAGGTTTTGAGACCCTTCCTAAATTGGGCCAGGGTATTAGATGAGCGGAGTTCCATGGGCAGCGTATTCCAAAGGGCTGGGGCAGCCATGGAAAAGGTCCTTCTTACAGTAGAAGCTAACCTGGCCCCAGGCACCTTCAGGAGTTGCTGCCCAGATGTTCTGAGGGTGCGAGGCGGAATGTACGGAGAGAGGCGGTCCTTCAGAAATCCTGGGCCCAAGCCATTTAGGGCTTTATAGGTAATAACCAACGCCTTATATTGAGCTCGGAAGCGAATGGGCAGCCAATGGAGATCTTTAAGCACAGGTGTTATGTGGCTGGCCCTGGGAGCGCCAGTGACCAGCCGAGCTGCCATGTTCTGCACCATTTGTAGCTTCCGAGTTTGGTATAAGGGTTGCCCCATGTAGAGTTCTCTAGCAGATGATTTTAAGTACCTCACTAAATTACAAATCCCAGGATTGCCTAGGAAGGAGCCATGACAGCTAAAAAGCTACATCAAATGGAAATACTTGTACAGTGCAAATACAGAATCAGTTTTTTTAAAAAAAGACTATGCAGAAACCTATATATTGCAAAAGAAAGAAACCATTTGCAGGCATTTTCACTTCCTTTTATTTTGTTTTCTTTTTAGACGTATCTATTATTATTATTATTATTATTATTATTATTGTTTATTTATATAGCACCATCTATGTACATGGTGCTTTTCAACTGCAGAATAAATCATATATAGCTATTCAGATATACAATATAAAATACAATGCAAAAAAACCCCACCCCAAACACACGCACAGACACACACAAAACACAGGAAAAAAACCCAAAATAGTTAGCACAGCTGAGGCACCTTTGTCTCACTTTTCTTATAAGCAGTCCTTTCCTATTGCCCTTTCCCCTGCTATACCAGGTAGTTATTATGATCATTAGTTAAGTAGTATATTTATACAGTTCCTTCTTGAAGGTTGTTACACCATTCCAAATGGTTTGAGCATGCTGCTACATTGGTGCAGGCATTGTTATCTGCATTTGATTGTAATATTACAAGTATATAACCTCAATATGATTTATTTCCATATTATTCATGTTCATTATGGTAAAAATGCCTTTTCATTTCAAGGTAGCTGAGGAAGTCATAAAGTTGATATGGATACTATAAATTCCTGGGGTAGCTCGTGACCTATGACTTTTGACTCTATAGTTTACTATAAGTCCTTCAAGTATGAATTGCTACTATGACATAGACTAACGCCACTGCTGTTTATCTGCGTGCTTCAGCATTTTTGCCAATAGGATACCGGTCCTCTGGGAGGAACTTACTACAGCCTCTAAAATCTAGGCTTGCGGCGACCTCCCAGAGGGCGTTCTCTGCTGTCACCCCCAAACTCTGGAACGACCTGCCAGATGAGATCCGTCAGATAACATCATTAGACAGCTTTAAAAAAGCGGTCAAGACGGATCTCTTCCGGCAGGCCTTTCCAGATTAACCATCCCGGCCCAGGTTCCTGATTCCCTCATTCCTCCCGTGACCCCATCTTAGTGATGGTCGAGGATCAACAGAGGGATATCAGGGTTTTTAGTTTTTAATTGTTGTTTTTATGCATTGACATTGTGTTTTAATATGTTATACTGTTTAATACTGTCTTAAGGGGGGGAGGGATAAAGTGTTTTTAATTGTCATATTTTATATTTTACTGTTGTTAACCGCCCAGATTGGTTTGCCAGAGGGCGGTATACAAATAAATATTATTATTATTATTATTATTATTATTATTATTATTATTATTATTATTATTATTAAAAAGAACTTTTGGTGAATTCCAGTAAAGTTTCAGTGCAATACTGAAAATCCAGTAGTATTCCCACGACACAATTTCCACTCTGGACACTGTGTACCTATCTCCTGTTATTCAGTAGTCTTATATATTAGAGGGTTTATTATTATGTTATATTACTACTTTATAATATTATAATTTATAATATAATATTATTATACTAGTACTTAATAAAATAAAAATAAAACTTATTTATATCCCACTTATTTGTAAGAAACAATCAAAGCGGCTTCCAACAATTAAAATAGTACAGATGTACAGAAATAACAATAATACAAAACTTCTGTAACGGGCACTGACACACTATTGATGTCCCAGCAGTTTAAAAAGTTGGCTTCACACTCTTGCTTAGTCTAGGTTGTTTCTTTTTTGTAGTTCTATCTTGACAACTCATACCTGTGCTGACACAAATTACTAGGTATTTGTTGTTATTTATTATTGTTTGGTTGCTAGTACTTCCTGGACATCTGTAGCGTCTGCTCAGCTGTACACCTGTAAATTAATGGAACATTGCAGACCTACAGAAAAATGAGCATTTTATAGGCTGTCCACAAATTCACACCGTTTGTGGGAAGGAGTGAATTAAACATCACTAAAGAATCCAACAGGGGCAATAAAAGGAAGCAGAGGAGATTGTCAGATGGGGGGAAATCGGGAAAGAAAAAGGCATTCTCTCGGAGTCCCAACAAAGTCATGCGATCACGCTGAAGATTTTTGAACAACATCATGCTTATTCTTAACCCATGAAGATCCAGGTATGCTCCAGCAACAAACCATTCCTGCAACTTCCCCATGAATGGTTTGTTGCTGGAGCATTCCTGGGTTAAGTCCTGGATAAGCCCATTCTGTCTGAAAATCTTCAGCTCAATCGTGCAACTTTGCCACGAGTGTGTCTTTTACTCCCAGTTTTTTTCCCCATACGATAATTTCCAGAAAGCTAACCATATTGGCCATGCAGCAAAATACAACAAAATACAAAATCCACAAAATCCAGCAATACCTTTATTGGTTAATGCACAAAACACATCATGCAAGCTTTTGAAGCTCCACTGGCTTCTTTATCAGGCAAAAAGCGACAATGTTGGCTACTGCCCTACATTTTGTATCAGACATTGTTTCTGTAGTAGTTAAGTTGTTCTACAGAGATGCTGGCAGAGCCAAGTCCACCTTTTTAGTAACTATGCAGTCTCTATTGTTTATCAAGTTGTCAGTTTGCCAGAGGCAGATTGTGAGATTGAAAAGTATTGTGTCTCATTAAAGTATAATTAGATTTACAAACCAGGAGCTGCTAGTGTTCCTAGAATAGTAAAGGTAGCCACAGATATACTGATAGCTATGAATAATGCTACAAGCTAGATATATATCCACAGACAGAATGACAGAGAGAGAGTTGGCCTATTTCCTAAAATTTTGTTTACTTACTGCAGTTGTATCTCACGTTTTACTCTAAGAAGCTCTGGGAAGCATACATGAACTTTTTCCAAGTCAGAACACGCTTATACAGTAAAATAATCTGGGGAAGCATGACTGACATACCCCAAATTAACCCACAAGCCTGTACAATCTTGTTCCTGATTATCCCGGGAAATATCTTTTCCTAGAGTAGCTCCTCTGGCACTTAAATTCTCTTGTGACTCCTACTACAGATTCCATTGGCCTTCTCTTTAGCACTAGTATGGATCTTCTTTACGAGACAAGTTCTTATTATCTCTTTACTGCTTTCTTTCTACAGACAGGTAAAAAACATTTTTTACTGCAAAATCCCACATTTGGTAGCTATTTTACTGCACATGTGTGGCTTTCCCCCTCTTTTTAATCAGGTTTTAATCAACCAATGTTGTATTGTTGCATGTTAAATTGTTGCATGTCAAAATGCTATGGTATTAGTTATGCACAGAGGCATACAAATTATTTTAAATGCATGTTTAAAATTGCTGGAGAGAGCTTTGGACTCAAATCTCTGTAGTCCAATTCAAAAACTTTCCAAGTCACACTCTTTGACTAACTCACACCAGTCCAATTTAGCATCTTACGTCCTTTAATTCAAATTGAGGAAATTGCTGTACCCTACATACACAATTAAAAATTACATCATCTTGCCAAAGCAATTACTTTTTCAGGAGCAAGAGTACTGCATTGGCTGTGCTGGCATCCAATCCAGTGGTTGGCTCATCTAAGAACAAGACTGCAGGGTCAGTTATGAGCTCCATTCCAATATTAGTTCTTTTCCTTTCTCCTCCTGACACGCCACGAATGAACTGGGTTCCAACCTAATGCAAAACAAAGATTTTCAAGGCATCATCTGACTGCTTTGTGAAAACTCTTTCAGATAGACAGGTTTCATATAGAAATGTTGATTATACACTCAACAGTAGAAGATTCATTTCTAAATCTGAAAAGGAAACTTCTTGATTTATAAGCAATAATTTACACAAATTTAATAAGGTTTCCTAATAATAATTTATGCAATAATACAAGTTATATAATAAAAATTTAAACAAAATAATTTATACAAAATTGATTGGCTATGTTCAAACATCACATAAAGTTTAGTGAGATGAGAATGGGCTACAGTGAGTATTCGGTTCATACATTCCTTCTCTCAATTAACAATCGTTTGTTATGTTTTCTGAACCATAATCTGTGGTTGATAGTAACCATGGCTAGTTTAAAGAAAGTAGTACCATTGAATCTGGCTTACTTCAAACAAACTATAATTAAAGATTACCATAATATGCCAACTTCAGGTGACACATCTAACTGTGGGTAACAGAAATTAAAAGCATCCAACTCTTCCTTAAAACTGTGCTGTAGGAGATTAAGATTTTCTGTAGCTTATTCTTGTCATACTAAATGATGCTTTTGTATGAGCTTTCAGTTCAAAGCAAACAAAGCTGCACACAGAGCCATTGATTTTCTTTTTGAATTAGCCCCAGCCTGAAGGACTGTTTACAGTGCTAAGGCTTAAGTATTAGTGTAGAAACACCGAAATGATTCAGTATCCTGTAGTTAAGGGACCATCTTCTATATTACCACCCTGTCCAGGATTTAAGATAAGACAAAAGGGAGTACTTGTGGCCTAGAATATGTGGACTATATGACAACTTGCTTTTTTCTAATTACAATTTTCATTGAATTTTTACAATAAAACACATAAAGTCTATAGAACCATGACAAAAACAACAACAACAACAACAACTAACTACAAGGGCCAAGGGTATGTATCTGATGAATAGTTATTCTGCAGAAGAATAAAAAAAATTAGCTCTCTTATGGAACTCCTTTCCATTAAGAAATCCAACTGTTCCCGCACCCACAGAATGTTGCCTTTCCGACCCCAGATAAAACCAAAAATATTTGTACAAGCTTTGGGAGAATGAAGCAATATTTGATCTGTCCTTTACTGCTATTTGTTTGTTTAGTGTGTTTGTGTACATGCATAATTTGATACTTTTAATAGACTATATTCTGTTTATTGTGAGGTTTTGGATATTTGTAATGAAGTACTTTAGATTGTTGGTTGCCCTAAGCACTTGTGGTAAAAGGTACAGCATAAAATGAACAGAGAAGGACGAAAAGAAGGAAGTGCAGGGAGTGAATAATTAAAAGGAAAAAATCTATATCTACCAGAAACATGGGCAATGTTTGATACTGGCAGCAGGTGAAAAAATTTTCACTTACCAATGACTTTTAAGCAGGAGAAGGCATGATATTTGTCTACAATTTATTACACTGGGATCATTATCGACCCTGCTATATATTGTTTTATTGTGTATTTTAATTGCATTGTATTATTTTTATGATTGTAAACTGAATCTAGTACTCTAAACATATTAAAGATGACTTAGTTCATCCAGCTCTAAGCAAAAAAGACCTAGCCATCTGGAAGTAAACCAATGTAAGAACGAACTTATTACAATATGGCCAATAGTGGGCATATAAAGTTATACTTGGGATAAGTATGTTTCTTGGAATATAATTCACAGGTTCCCCTGTGAATCTCCTGCCAAAACGTTGTAACCCAAAAATGGAATTGTGTCAAGTTCTGTAGTAAACCATTCATTACCTTTGAATCTGCCACTTTGGTCAAGCCCAGGTCATTGAGGATCTGGTCTATCCTTTCATTCTTTTCTCGCTGCCTCAAAGTCTTTGGTAGTCGGAGGGCTGCAGAAAATTGAAGGTTCTCTCTCACAGTCAAGGTCCCCATCACCACATCGTCCTGAAAAAAACAAAGAAAACATTTGCACCATTTCTAGGCACATATCTCCCTGCAGTACAAAAATGGACCTTCACATAAGCATTAATTTCTCTGTACTCTGCAATGCCAAAAAAAAAAAAGTGTAATGGAGCACTTAGCTCCAAACGCACACATCGCTGCTTCAGGTCACTTTGGAGGTATGCTGTTTAAATGATGCATGCACCCTAAGAGTCCGAAAGCCACGCCAAAGCCACGCTCCAGTCCTAAAGACTGGAGCACGGCTTTGGTGCAGCTTCTGGCCTCTTAAGGTGCGTGTGTCATTTAAACAGCATACCTCCAAACTGACCCGAAGCAGCTTTATTTTGGGCTGTCTGTTCAAGCCCATCATATGGTTAAAGGAAACTAGGCTACACATTACACTAGCCATTTCAGATATATCAGTGGCTTGGGTAAATGATAAAATAATAAAATCAGAGATAAGCATTTACCTGTACTACATATCCAGACATGCACTTGAAATTGGCAGGTTGAGGAGCACCGTTAATGAGAACATCTCCACTCAAGCCATGAGGATCTTTCCTTGCAGCTAAAATATCCAGAAGTCTAAGAGAGAGAAAAATCAAGGCTGTGTCACATGTGACTCCCCTTCCACTATATAAAACCCACTGATGTCCTAACTAGAAATGGCAGTGACTGCAATTACTCTGCAATTACTGCTTTTTGTTATGTAAACAGGAGTCATGAAGAAACATGGGCAATCTTGGAAGCATGCAAACTAAGGAGGAGGATTTTAACAACTTCTGTAATGATCCTAAATAGCCTAACAGCACCAGATCGTGTCTGATCTTGGAAGCTAAACAAGGTAATCACTGGTTAGTTATTAGATGGGAGACCACCAATGAATACCAGATTCTGTAGGCTGTATTTCAAAGGAAGGAACTGGCAAAGTCACCTCTGAATATTCCTTGCCTAAGAAAATCCTATAAATTCATAGGATCTCCTTAAGTCGGCACATGACTTAAAGGTACATACATAGCATGCACACACACACACATACACATGACTGTGATCTTGCCAAAAATCATGTCTCTGGAGCAACTATTTGCTTTCCAAGGGAAGCTTCCATAGGCCCAATGGATTATTCTTTTGAAATGCAAATAACAGCAATTTTGGCAAGATTATTACACAGAGAGAAATTGTTAGATAACCATTTGCCAATCTTGCACACTCTAAAGTTGCTCAGGTTTTTTCTAGTCTGCTGTTCATACAATAAACCTGCACATGAACTGTTACAAATGAGAGACCACCTTGTCTAGACTCCTCTGTAAAATTCTGTGTTTGAATGGAGTTCAATCATTCACTAAAAGCTTTGTTTGGAATTGGAAACACTCAGGATAACTGTGCTGGACTGGAGTGAGGAACCAACAAATCAAAGGTACTTCTCCACCTTTTAATGTAGAGCAGAGCTGCACAATGGTAGACAATATGCAAATAAGTCTGTATCAGCCCCCCCTTGGAACATCAGTCAAGACCATAACAATGAACATTTCAATAGCTGGCCACCATTAAGCAGCATCCACAACATTATACCAGAATTGTAGGAATAGGCAAACATTGTGACAACACTGTTTGGACCTGGACAAATACTTTCTTGGGCATTAGTCTACAAAACCATGATTTTAGTCCGTCACAATTTCTTTTACCAAAGGACATGATAAAAATGAACCCCTTTCATCAGTTACTACAAGACTTACGAAGATTTGCCACTGCCAGTTGGCCCCAGAATTGCATTCAGTCCAGGCCTCATGATGCCACTGTAAAACAAAAATGGCCAATTCCATCAATGTTACATTACATTCATGAGACAAAATTAATCATATTTCAAGTTCATACTTTTCTTTTTAAAAAGAGGGCCCTTTGTCTGAAAAGGTGAAGTTTTAATAAATGTCACACTATATCAATTCAGAGTGTGCAGCTCAGTTTATTTGACTTCCAAAAATAGAGGGTTGCACCAAGGTGGGAGAGGTTTAAACCTCCCTTCTTTCAACCAGTTTTCCCCTTTAATTTTTCCTATTGAGAGGGCTAAGAAAGAGAGAGAGAAATAATTATCACCTGGTCACAACAATGTTTTCTCCTTCCTCCTCTCCCCAGAGGGAATTTATAGGGGAAATGAGAGACAGAAAGATATTTAGACCTGCCCATCCATATGTCGTGGGCATGTCACTAAGGAGGTTCCTCTGTGCTGTTGCAGGTAGAAAAAGAAACTGAGGCCTGTTACAGACTGCCAAAATAAAGCTGCTTCGGGTCACTTTGGAGGTATGCTGTTTAAATGATGCATGCACCCTAAGAATCTGGAAGCTGCACCAAAGCTGCACTCCAGTGCTTAGGAATGGAGTGTGGCTTTGGCGCAACCTCTGGACTCTTAGGACCCATGCATCATTTAAATAGCATACCTCCAAAGAGACTCAAAGCAGCTTTATTTTGGCAGTCTGTAACAGGCCCGAGGCTCAGCAGCATGATATTTAATGTAGCTTGCACTTTAGCTCTCCTGTTTTGATATTCAGCCATGGAGGTAGGAGAAACAAAACCATTACATTTTGCAACAAGATTGGCCCCATTTTACTGATCTGGAGGCCAAAAAACCAATTCCACTTCAGTGATGGGACAATGTCAGGATAAGTACAACATTGTATGAAAATCTTTCATGCAATTACTTTCAATTGCAGTTTAATGATGGGACACTGTCAGGATAAGTGCCACGTTATATGAAAATCTTTTCGTGATCATGCCATAAGGACAGGAAATGGACAGGACAAGGATGTCCTTTTCTCCGTCTGATAATCTCCAAGGACTCTTCCAACTCTATGATTCTATACTGATGCACTATAACTTTTTTAAAATATTAAAAAGAAAAAATGAGTCTTTTTTTCTGCCAGATCTCTGATTTTTTTTAAAAAAAATTGATAGTGGGAATAAGATATCACAGCTGATGCTGAGTATTACAAGAAAATAATCCAGGACAAAAGAAATATCATTTGGATTTTAAAAAAACACAAGAAATACAGCAACAACTACAGGAATCTCCTACACATTTGTCCCATTTAGAGGCACTTATATTTGGAAGAGCTTAAAGGCTGTAAAAAATTTTTTTTAAATGAAATGTATTGTTGTAAATATGCAAAAATTCTGCATTGTCCTTTAAAATGTCTTCATATTCTGTGAAAAGCAATGAAGGAAATAAGTAGGTGTACAGAAGTGTTAAAAATGTTCTCTTTAGAAAAGGACAACCATGGATTCACAGATGGGAAACGTTAACATTCATTCTGTGGCACGCTACAGCTTTCATAACACATTGTTTGAGTTTATGTAAGCGTACATTATGGAATATTCTGCAGGGAGTGACTCTGTCACCTCTTACACAAAGAGAGCAATATAATTCAGCCAATCTACTGTGCAAAAGAAAGGAAGATATAAGGGAAACAAAAGTGTTTTAAAGAAAATAGTCCAGTTCAGAACAGTTTGACATGTTGTGGTGACCCTGATGGCTGAGGGATTTGGGGTGTTGTAGTCCAATAAGTAACTTTTCCAAGCTCTGTTAGATAACTACTGTTTCATAACTCATTGTTTTAGCTTGTGTAATGTTCATTATGGAATACAGTGCAGGGAGTGAGCCTGTTACCTTTCACACACATGGCAACACAATGCAATTAATTATTTATAGACATGTTGAACTTTTTATGATTTCATATCCTCAAACACTGAAGGGACATCAAATACCTAGAAGAAAGAAGAAACGTGCAAGAAAAAACTGTGTCTTTGCTTGCTCTGACCAGGTATTCTAAGAACTGGGGGGCCTTACATTTTGGGGAGCATTCAGAATCCCCAGTCATCATAGCTAGTGACCATGCTGGCTGAGGATTCTGGGAGTTGTGAGCCAAAAAAAAGAAGACTCTACGTTTTCTTTCCAGTTTCTGCAGAAACAATCACTTTTCAATCTGGGCAATGACTTGTCTGTTTGGATTGCATTTTTGTTTCTTTTTTAAAGAAAGTGGGGCAAAAGATGACAAAAAGTCTTGTGCCAAACGAAACACATTTAATAGTTGCTTATCAATGTTAAATCCGTTTCAGAGTGGACACTGCGATTTCCAAGAAATTCAGTAGAAGCACATCGGACTTTTCAGCTATCTTAAAATTTCTTTTCTTTTTTAACCCTCTCCTGACCAATGTGAACAAATCTGCCTCTCTTATAAAGGAAATCACTGGCAACAGCAGGAAATTATTGGTTCTGATTTTTTCAAAAGTCTCATCTTAGACCTTTGTTGTACCAAAAAGGGTTACTCCAAGGCTGGAAAGTAAAAGACCATTCATTGTGTAGCAGTCAACAGATTTTATTGCTTTATCAACACATGAACATGCATCTTCCAGATATGAATGTCAGCACCAGTTTTCTTACAATGTGCTGCTCTTCCCACCCCAACATTGTCATCACATATTCTGTATATTTCTAAGCAAGCAAGAAGTTTTGCTTATTGTGCTATATTCAGCAGAGCTAGAGAAAAGCACTTCTGCTTGCACAAGACAATGCATCTGATTTTCACCCTGTTACACACACTAAAATCCCCCTTTTATGCCCCAGAAAACACTTCTAATTATTGAGTGACCCTTTGGAACAGTATAGGTCATGAGGTGGAAGACTGAAGTAGATAGAAAAGTGAGTGCCTCCTTGTAGGCAAGATTAACACTGTCCAATTGCACAAAGCCTGCAGGGATACAACCCACTGAAATTAAGGAAAAGGTCTCCTCATTAATTTACTTTGATAGTAACAGCAGATCAGATACTCTCCTCTCACATCTGTCCTGCAAATCTACAAAGCCACATCTTTGGAGTTTATTACACTAGCAAGATCCCGCGGGAAACCAGGAATGAAACAAGAGTTCAGTTAAATTCGAATTTAAACAAGACTTGCAAATTCGGAAAATTTATCACAGTAATTGCTGCTAAAACGAAATAATGCAAAGTTAATCCGAACGCAAAACGGAGGAAACCAGCAGCTTTTTTAATTCGGTTTGTTCCAAATTTTAAAAGCTGCTGGTTTTCTCTGCTTTACGTTCAGATTAACTTCACGTTATTTCACATTAACTGTGATGTCATGTGATAAACAATGGGCATTTCCTGGTTATCTTCGCATTATATCGCATTCAATTCCCATTTTCCCGCGAGATCTTGCTAGTGTGATAAACTCTATTGACATAGAATTGACACAGGGAGTTGTAATCCCTGAAAAGTAACTTTGCCAAGATCTATCAATCAAGTAGTTGGGCTAATAGATGGTTCACAGATAATTACAAGGTGGGTCAAAAAGGCAGGCATAGATGGGCCAAAGTTGATACTGTTGCAATATCTGATAACCTTAGAACAGGGAAAGCAGACAAACTGTCTGAAAAATACTTACTTGATATCCCTCAGAATGTCCTTCTCAACTATTTTTCGACAACCAAAAAACCCAGTCTTCAGCTTCACTCTGTAGTAGATGTTGTGAAAGGTAATGGTGGTGGCCCTTGATGAGCTCCAGGTAGACAGCTTCCTACTTGGGACACCATTCGTACTGGACTCCGTCAATGTGATATTGACTTGTGAGTTGTGAGCCATCTTTCTGGAGGAGCTTTACTTCTGTGGACCATTAACAGGATTATGTATTAGTGACAGGTTTTCTCATACACACACACACACACACACACACACAGGTTTGCACATTACACTTCATTATGGGAGGAGAAATGAATCGAGTCCCAGGCCACAGAGGGAGGAGTGAGAGAAGTGACTAAGATCAGTGTTTGAGCTGTTGTATTGATAACTATGGCGGGTTACATACCGCCATTTGGGATGTCCCCAGGACGTCCCAGTTTAAAAAAGGGGCGTCTCTTCTTGACGCCCCTACTCCTGTTACGGACTCTGTCCGTAACAAATGGTGGCAGCCATTCCACACGGCCACCGCCATCTTGATGTAGCAGACACTGTGCGTCCGCATGTCGAGCGGCACTTATGACGTTGCGAGGGCGCCATTGGCCCCTCATGACGTCATAAGTGCGCCACAGGAAGAAGCTCCATTTTGGAGCTTATTTTTTGCTCCGCGAGGGAGTCGCGCGGTTTGGCTGCTGCGGCTCCCTCGCAAAGCAAACAGCAGCGCCAGCAGACCATCGCAAAGCGGCTGTCTGTAAAGCACCTATGTCTGTCAAATATGTTCAAACATTGGGGGAAAGTTGGACTTGCTCTGTAGAAAAACAAATTAAGCCCAGCTTTCTCCCCACCTGTATTTGACAACTTATCAACACTTCAGACACAGATCTTAGCCATCCATCTTGCTCTTCCCCAAAATTTTCAGCTTCCAGGTTTTCCTGAATGTATGTTTAGCTTCCAAATGCTCCTGGGGCAGGACATTGGCTCTCAGGATCACCAGTTTCCTACCCCTTATTTTAAAATCAATTATCACTGAACCTATTTACAAAAAGAGTGTGGTTAAAGAAAGATTCTGGGGATGAAAGAAAGTGATTGTGTGATTTTTAAGTATTTAGCATATTCTTCTGATACAAGCAGTATATCTGGTTGCAGAAGTATTAAGTTGTGCCCAAAGGTCTCTTCCTCCAAATTTCTAAGCAATTCTACACTTGGTCTCACTTTCTGGATTATCTGTATACAAAGAAAGGGACCTTTTAGCGCTCTGGAGACTACCTAATCAAAAGGTACTGTAGATGTCATAACCACAAAGGAGATCAAGGCATCACAAAATGTAGGACATTCAAGAAAAATATAGAACATTTCAACATAAAAGCTCAAAACACTCATATAAATGTAAATTCATGCTTCTTTGTCATGCTCAAACTGGAGGATGTTTCGAAATTCCTCCTGGACAGAAGGCTAAAATGTAGGACATGTCCTGGAAAAAGAAGCTGCCTGGTCATCCTGGCTGTTGCATAAGCTTTTGTAGACATGGTCTGCTTCTTCGGATGCATGGTCAGTCTATGAAAAGTTATATTACAATGTCTTTTGCTCAGCTAGGGGTGAAACATACCACCCATTTGGAGTGATGTCCCGCCGTCCCCTTTCTTCACCAGATGGGGCCATGGCAACTGCTCACTGAGACCCCAATCCAGCACTTTGCCACTACTAAAAAGAACGGCAAAATGCCACTCCTTTTAGCACCAGCAAAAAGGCGCCTTGCTGCCATGGCAGCGGCTTTTCAAGATTTCTTTGGCACAATGCATCTAAATGCTGCACCAAAGAAATGGTGTGATGCCACCCACTGTCTGGTTGGGTGGGCAGCGTGACACCAGCATCAGGGTGAAGTTGGGGCATGTGGCATACAGTCACCATGTCCACACTCTCCCCCGATGCTGACATTTATCGCGGTCTGTTTAGCCCCTTAGTCTCAAAGGTGCTACAAAATCCCTTTGCATACTGATATTGCAGACTAGTACGGCTACGGCTCTAAATTTCTGGATTACCTATTAGAATCCTTTGTACCGAAAGGATCTGATGTCTGGCTCAGAGCCTACTTATTTATTTTGTCACCTGCATCACCCATTCCTGCTCCTCAAGCTCCAAGTAAGATACCGCAGTTTCCTGGGTTATCGCTCATCCAGTTCCCTGCTTGTACTATTTAAAGACAGAATGAAATCAGACACATTCACATAGGGTTGCCATAACTCCGGACCTCCAAAACGGGAAAATGTAGGACAAAATTTTCAAATGTAGGACACAGAAAATGTGTCCTACGTTTGAAAATTTTGCCCTACATTTTTCCGCAGAGGGGAGCGGAGGCCAAGCGGCAAGGGAAAGCCTCCACTTAAGGAGGCTTTCCCTCCCCGCCTGGGCCCTTCGGCAGCTATTTTCCGGGGCCTCCCTTCCTTCCCCCGGCCTCGCAGAGGCCGAGGAGGAAAGCCCAGGCCTGGCGCGATCACCGGGGCCTACCCTTCCTTCCCCGGCCTCCACAGAGGCCGAGGAGGAGGCGCAAGGCCCGGCACGATCGCCGGGGCCTCCCTTCCTCTTCCCCGCCTCCGCAGAGGCCGAGGAGAAGGTGCAAGGCCGGCGGCGATCGCCGGGGCCTCACCTCTTTCCCTGGCCTCCGCAGAGGCCAGGAAGGAGGGAGAGGCTACAGGGAGGCGGGGAGGTTGGCGCGGCTGCGCCCAAGAGGCGCCACCTCCCTGCAGCCTCCTCCGCCCCAGGCCTCGCTGCCCTCCTTTTCCTCCGCGCGGCCATGCGTGGTGGAGGAGGAGGAGGGCAGCAAGGCTCCCCGGGTTGCTCCGCAACCCCGCTGCAACCGGGCTTTTCCCGGTTTTTGGCAGCACCCATGCCGTGACCGGGCAGGTGCCGCCAAAACCGGGAAAAACCCGGTTGCAACTGGGTTATGGCAAGCCTACATTCACACCATGTTCAGCACCATAGCTGACATCTTGAGGTTCCATGATTTGTCCTATCAGCAACAGGTTTCCGGAGCTTATTTGAAGCATCTGTTCTAATAGGCCTTGGGAGGTGGGAAATTCTTTAGATTCTTCGCAGTGAATGCGTCAGGGGAGACAATCTTGTCAGATAATCATCCAATGCCATCAAGCTGTAAGGCAGTTGTATCACCATGCATGGATGGAAACAAAAAGTAAGACTAGTCTGTGTTAAACAAGAAATCTCACTTGCTATTAGAAGAGGGTGAAGCCACACTTTTTACAGAAATATGTTGTTGTGTGCCTTCAAGTCGTTTCTGACGTATGACAATCCTAAGGCAAATCTATGAAGGGATTTTCTTGGCAAGATTTGTTCAGACGTGTAACTTTTAAAGTACTTTTAAAAGTAAAGGAACAACATAAAGTGCAGGACAGTTACACAAAAACACTTTTGTGGAGATGTTATGCCCTAGCAATCAATTTCTGAACTATTAATCTTTAACTATGAACATTGCTCTTTTTCTCTCACAAACTAGCTGATTTTTTTTAAGTACTGTAACTTGTCTCCAAAGAAGTGGCTATGTTAGTCTCTCGCAGCCTAAAAAGGAGAAAGAAAAGGGAGTGGGGATGTTGCACCACTTTTAAGGCTAACTGGTTTTTATTTTTGTATGAGTTTTTGTGGATCATAGATGGAAGAGATTTCAAGGACCGGACCATCCATTCCAACCCCCTGCTATGCAGGAATACAAAATCAAAGCACTCTCGACAGATGCCCATCCAGCCTCTCTTTAATATATAAACCCACTTCTTCAGATGCAGTACTGAGTGGATTTATATCGATGAAAACTCATGTGAAAATGTTAAAAAGTTAGTCTTAAAGGTTATGCCACATTGCCTTTGTTTTCCTCCCACTTCCTTCCTCCTTTTTATATCTTAATGTGGCACAGTACCTCCTCTGCCAAGTGCTAACAATATCAACATGTTGAACTTTAGCCCAGTGTGGCGAAACTGACAACACTGTGCAAGCAACAAGGTGTAGCTGATACATCGGATCTGAACTTCAGAAATTAGTGCATATTCAGAGCCTATTCACAGGAGAATCTGGTAGATACAGGAGAAGCTTGCTTGTGCTCCAGTGTTCACATCCATAAGCATCAGAAGCATCATTTTTCATGCACATTTCCAAGCCATACTACAAGCTGGATCTCACACAAGAAACAGATGCACCCTAACAGTTCAACAGAGACTGTGGACCATCACATTCAGTGTTTTCAGTGTTGTTTCTATGCTCACTAAGTGTCTGTGATTGTAGAATAGGTGGGAAGCATCCCAATATTTTTGAATTGCAATTCCCAACCTTTTTTACTGTTGGCTAGGGCTCTTGGGACTTGCAACCCAAGAATATCTGGAAAGCAGTAAGACTCCACCCTTATTGTCCAATCTAGCACTCTGTGCACACCAGCCACTGAGTTGCATAACATTCATTGGTGATCACATCACATTGAAATCAATGAGAAACATTAGTTCTAGATACTATTCTGTTGGTTTTGATGACTATGGCCTGTTACAGACTGCCAAAATAAAGCTGCTTCAGGTCTCTTTGGAGGTACGCTATTTAAACGATGCATGGGTCCTAAGAGTCCGGAGGTCGCGCCAAAGGCACACTCCGTTCCTAAGCACTGGAGTGCAGCTTTGGTGCAGCTTCCGGATTCTTAGGAGGCATGCATCATTTAAACAGCATACCTCCAAAGAGACCCAAAGCAGCTTTATTTTGGCAGTCTGTAACAGGCCTAATATTTTCTGCATAGTGCCCATACCAAGAATTAACATTGTACCCTTTTACTATTTGCTACTTCATTATTATTTATTTCATATACTAGGGCTTCAAGATATTTTAGATATTTAAGGTACACAGAACCTGTCAGTAATTTTGATTTCCAAAACAGAGAGACTAGGAAAGTCTAGTGGGAAACATACAAGTATATAGAAATGGGGAGATGATCAGGCAGGAAATGTTCAAGTAAAGATGAAAGCCTTGATTTGCTATGTGCAAATATAGGGACAGATATGCTTATTTGTTGTGAAGTAAGATGTCCTACAGAAAGGGAGCATAAAAGATCAGAGACAGGAAATATGAAACCAAATGATCAGAAAAGAAAACGGTTTCATAAAGTGTTTTGCTCTCATAGCTGAGATCTGAATTTCTTTTCCAGTTCACATCTATAAGTGTGAGATCCCCCCGCCCCAAAATCAGTATGATAACTGTACAGAACAACTACTAAGGAAGATGAAGGAAGAAAGTACAAAGGCAGGCTTACTGATGAACATTAAGAAAACAAACTAATGAGGAAATTGAAATAGTAAAAGAGTTCCCATACCTAGGATCAAACAATGACCAGAGCAGGGACTGCAGTCAAGAAATCAGAAGACTAGGAATGGAGAGGATAGCTTTGAAAGAACTAGAAAAGATCCTAAAGACTAAAGTTATGCAACTGAGCATGAAAGTTAGAATTGTACAAGCCACTGTATTCCCCATCATCATGTATCAGTGTGAGAACTGGACAGTGAAGAAAGTGGATTTAAAAAAATCAATTCATTTAAAATGTGGTGTTGGAGAAGACTGCTGAGAATACCATGGATAACCAAAAAGACAAACAAATGGGTCCTAGAACAGATCGTGCCTGAAATTCCTCTGAAAGCCAAGATGATTGAAACTGTCATACTTTGGTCACATCATGAGAAAGCACAGCTAATTAGAAAAGACTTATAATGCTAGGAAAGATGGAGGGGATGTAGAAAGAGACACCACATGCTGGATGGATGGATGGATTCTATTAAGGAGTAGAGTGACTAACTGAAAGAAAGAAAGAAGTTGGCAGCATCAGCTTTCGTAGACTTAAGTCTACTTCTCCAATGCATCTGAGGAAGGAGATTTATGTCTGCAAAAGCTCATACTGCCAATGTCTTTCTTTCAATATGTCTCAAAGGCACTACAAGATCCCTCAGTGATTCTACAAACTAACATGGCTATATCTTTGGGTTCTAATAAGGAGGTCATGGATATTAATTTGTAGGACCTAAACAAAACAGTGGAGGTTAGGGAGTCCTGGAGGTGTCTCATCCACAGGGTCACCATTAGTAAGGATCGACTCGAAGGCAGTTAATGATAACAACATGATAACTGTGACGGAGGTCCAACTTAGATATTTCTGACTAGATCTTATATGGTCAAGTTTAGACTAGCCACTTAAAGAAATAGTAGGGGCATCTTAATTTTCATTTAGATTTCCATTCTAAAGTTTTTATTGCTAAGTGTATGCATGTCAAAATTGAAAAACATAACCATGTTAGTCTGGAAAATCAGTATGGAAAGGGATCTTGTAGGACCATTGAGACTAAAAGAAAGAAAGAAAAAAGCTGATTGTATGAAATTTACAACAGCTTCTTTCTTTCAGTTAGTCTCAAAGGTGCTCCAAGATCCCTTTGCATACTCCATGCATATTAATCTGTAATACAACAGAGATGGTGCTGGAAAAAGGAGAGCAACTTTAATAACAATAGGTAAGGTGATAAGGTAAGGTCACCAGACAGTGAAATATGGAAATTGTGCCATCTCAACTGTAATCCTGTTGATGCAATGGCTTTTTTCTCATTTATTCATATCTTAAATATTTAATCCTATTTCTGGGGAGAAGAGAGAATAGCAAACGAAAATACAATAGCATTCACAGCACAACCCTATACATGCCTGCAACTACTTGCATGCCACTGAGCTCAGTCAGACATACCCCCAGGGTATATAAGATTGTAACCTCAGTTAGCCAAATGCCCTTGAAACCAGAAAAAAATTGATTCAGATTTCTAAACAAGTTTGCTAAAAATCCAATATAAATCTTTATGAGTGTAGGACTGGACAGAAAAGGCTGTATGATTGCTCTTAAGCTAAGAGTAGAGTCCCAAGGGTGGATTTTGGGACACAGTACAAGCACACAGTAGGTTATGCTACTTTATATATCCTGATCCCAAATTGTTGAGGGATGTTATCTGACCAAGGAAGGACCATTTGCTTCATCAGGTTTAATATTACATAAATTATGGGCACAATGAATGTCCATCAAGATCAACTGCAGATTGGTATTGGATTGACAAGTACTTCTCTGACTTCCAACAGCTTAACAAACAAACAAGCATCAATTTCTCCTTCCCCTGATTAAGTGTCTGAAATTTTAAAAAGCTTCTCAGAATGGAAAATCTGTGTGCAGGTAATTCTGAGAAAAAGAAATATTCTGGGTATGCAATCACATGTATGTTGTTACACAATTTTATGTGTCTTCCTGAGTCACCAATTTACACTTAACTATTGTTTATTGTACCTCTGAGTTCCTGTGAAAGCAAGTCAGATCCAGAGCATGGAATTATTTTAATTTAAATTAATTTAATTATTTGTTTGTTTGTTTGTTTGTTCTGCACTACAACTTTCCAAATACTTCAACCAGCATGGTAAGTGTAAACTAAAGAAGTAAAATTTCCATGCTCTGATAGACTTCACAAATCAAGATCTGTCCATTCATTACATATGTTCCTTGAAAAATTATGGAGGAAAACACTGAGCATCAGTTTTCAATTGTACGCTAACATTTTCCTCTTTAAAAATGTACATAGTCAATGGATAGAAGAAAAGGACCAGATCATTTCTCTTATTTTAAATGGAGTTAACTTCAATTTCCAAATGATTCCAAACTGGGACAATATAGGTGTATATAGGTGTATTTTGTGTTTTTGGTTCAACTCTGTTCTAAATGAAATGCAAGAAGAAATCTCACACTGAGTTTTTAGAAGTGATGCACTTTTGAGACTAATCATAGAATCATAGAGTTGGAAGAGACCACTAGGGCCATCCAGTCCAACCCCCTGCCATGCAGGAAATCCAAATCAAAGCATCCCTGACAGATGGCCATCCAGCCTCTGTTTAAAGACCTCCAAGGAAGGAGACTCTACCACCCTCCGAGGGAGTGCATTCCACTGTCGAACAGCCCTTACTGTCAGGAAGTTCCTCCTAATGTTCAGGTGGAATCTCTTTTCCTGTAGCTTGCATCCATTGTTCCGGGTCCTGTTCTCTGGAGCAGCAGAAAACAAGCTTGCTCCCTCCTCAATATGACATCCTTTCAAATATTTAAACAGGGCTATCATATCGCCTCTTAACCTTCTTTTCTCCAGGCTAAACATCCCCAGCTCCCTAAGTCGTTCCTCATAGGGCATGGTTTCCAGACCCTTCACCATTTTTGTTGCCCTCCTTTGGACACGCTCCAGTTTCTCAATGTCCTTTCTGAATTGTGGTGCCCAGAACTGGACACAATATTCTAGGTGGGGCTTGACCAAAGCAGAATACAGTGGCACTATGACTTCTCTTGATCTAGACACTATACTTCTGTTGATGCAGCCTAAAATAGCATTGGCCTTTTTAGCTGCCGCATCACACTGTGGGTGGGTGTAATGGGATAATGTATGTGTGTCTCTGTATGTGGTTTCAAGTCGCCTATCGACTTGTGGTGGCCCCATGAATTTTATAGGGTTTCCTTAGGTAAAGAATATTCTGAGTGGTTTTGTCAGTTCTTCCTCAGAAACATAGCCTCCAACACTTGATATTCCAGTCTTGCCAATCTGCCTTCAAAGTATGCATGCCTTCCAAGATCAGAGAGGATCTTGTGCCTTTAGGGTTTTTGCACCCTATAAAAGATTTATTTATTTATTTATTTGGAGTTTTTATGCCCTGCTGTTCAGCCACAAAGGCTCTCAGAATAGTTAACAGATTGCTAATATGACAGTTTACACTCCAGATTTACACTCTAAAAAGATGTGACAAAAGGAGAAGGGAATGAAAGGGGATCAAGTCTAGCAGATACTGCCATATATATATATATATATGTATGTATGTGGGTGGGTGGGTGGAATGGGATAAAATGGGCCAAATTAAAAATTATCTGAAACTCTACTGCTTTTCAATACTTGCTTAACTCTTGAATAGTTGGCTGTTCAGTATGGCAAGTATTAGATTTTTGTTGACTTTATGCGTGTATTATGGGAGCCATCTGTATTTCTTTAAAAGTAGCAGGAATTCATTGTTTCTATGAGAAATGAATAACCATTATCTTATAATAATAGTAACATAGGTAATAAGTACTGTACTAGTAGTAGTAGTAGTAGTGTGTGTGTCTTCAAGTGGACAGTTAAGTTATGGTGACCCCATGAATTTTATAGGGTTTCTTAGGTAAGCAACACTCAGAGGTAGTTTTGCTAGTTCCTTAGTAGCTTTGCCAAATAGTATATAATATATTTTTTTCATTTATGAGTAGTTCATTTATCCTACAAAACTGAAGGCTTCTTTTCCAAAACTTTTTTTGGCCTAAATAATCTAAGTATGAAAATGTATATTGAATCAGCAATTGGAAATGCCACTTAAATGACATTTATTTATATTTATGATTTGTTTTTCACCCACCTTGGCCTACCATATAAAACATATAAAAACATTATTTAAAACATTGAATATAAACAGTTAAAGCATTATTCTAAAACAGACTAAAGCATTTATTAAAAAGAGTTGTTGTTTTTTTAAAAAATCATACACAATTAAAACAGTCAGGAAAGGTATTCCTGGTATCATACATTTTTAATGTTATTCATCCAGACATAAAAATTTCATTGAATGAATGTTGGGTTTCACAGTGACTTTCTTTTACCGCAGGGTTGTATATGGAATTCAACTCTAATGGCACAGTCCTTTTCATGTTGATTCACATGTAAATCCCACTGTGTTCAGAAAGGGTAATCCCCAAGAAAGTGTATAAATGATGGCAGCCTAAAAGGTATTCTTAAGATCTCTCTACATACTGATATAACTTTATAATTTTTGCTTTTTCCTTAGACTGTATGCCATTGGCAGGCTTTTATCTGTATTTTGCTTGCTTACTATGCAAAGCACAGTGTAAAACTTACGGCAATATATAAATAAACTTTAATAATAATAATAATAATAATAATAATAACAACAACAGCAATAATTCTACAGACTAACAAGGCTATGTCTTTGAACTTGAACACATATATGTGTGTTTCTATCATGTTAAATCATGTGCTAGATTCCTCCCACCCAAAGCAGCAGCTAGCTTTCATTAACTAGCTGTGAGTCTCCCCCTCCTTGATTTGCAAAAGGTAATTACTGTATAAAGCTTTCCCTTTTAGCTTGAACAGCACAAAGAGGCAAGAAACAACAGGCCACAGTTACACAAGCTGCTGCTGGCATGTTATCACTCAGCACAGACCACTAACTGTAAACCCACAATTTCCATCGCCTGCCCATGTGCATCTGTAATTCTTCCCCGGGCTTTTGCCTCCTCCTCCTCCTCCTCCTCCTCTTACATTCACAGCAAGTCAGGAACAAAAAAAGGACCACATGAAGAAAGAAGACAAAGGAGGAAAGAGAAGAAAGTTCCCAGAGGTTCATTGTGCACTTACCCGCAACTGAAGAAGACTGATCTGCCAGGAGCCAAACCAAAGCCAGTGGGAGCAGGAGGTCAATGGTAGAGTTTTGGAGAGTTTGCAAGAAGGCAGAGTCTCCCCTGTGATGGAGCATCCAAAGGACCACTTTCTGCAACATCCAGGGCTCACCTACTCTGACAGCTTTCTCCCTCCGTCTGTCATCCAGGCAACTGCTCTTCTTGCAAGGGCATTGTAAGTAAAGGAGGCTGTTCATCCCTCCCCTTTCCAGATGCAATTAAAAGGAGGGGTGAAAGGTCTCCCATAGGGAGGGGCAAGCACAGAAACTGCACTTCTCTCATGACTTTTTTGTTTGAAGAGCTGACAATACCCACAGGAACCACCCGCCGCTGCTGTGTGTGCAGAAAGAAATGCTT
>NC_056526.1:177498268-177516236 GCF_019175285.1 Sceloporus undulatus | reverse complement strand
TGGTGTTCATTAGTAACACACCCCGGTTCCTTCCTGTTGCCAAGCCAAGGACCAAACTTGAAGGGTGGGGGCAGGCTGGGTGCTTTGACCTGGGATGGAAGTTCATAAGTTGGGGAGAAAAAGAAGGCTAAATGGTAGGCCATGCCTCAAGATCCTGATGCAAACTTGTTTCTGTGTCATCTTTGCCCTGTTCAAATGACTCACAGGGCAAGGGAGTAGTAGGGCAAGTGTACAATTTCCATTCTGCTCTGGCACGACTTGAAGACACACAGCAACGAAGATTATCACATGGGGATGGGATAAGGATGGGATCGCTCCCCTGTCTTTATCCCATCTTTGACTACGATCCCGCAAAAGGCTTTCCGATTGCAGTGCTATTGTCCCCTCACTGAACTACATGAACTACGGTTAATGCAAAATGATGGGACAATGACAGGACAATGATGAGATCTGCATGATGTCATCTGAAAGTCTTTTGTACAATCACAGTCAATCATATTTTCCAGACAGGATAATGTCCAGATAAGCAGAACATTGTATGAAAATCTTCTCACGATCGCTGTATGAGAACGGAAAAAGGAAGGGACAAGGACATTTCGTCCCCTTCTGATAATCTCCAATGATAATAAAGCCTCTTTTCTCCTTGACACCTTTTCTCCACTCTCAGGATCAATCTCAGTGCAAGAGCATTGCCTTCACTACACATATACTTCAGTTAACCAATGTGGTAGAATTCAAAGATATAGCCAAATGCACCTGAGGAAGTAGATTTAAGTCTATGAAAGCTCATGCTGCCAACTTCTTTCTTTTGGTTAGTCTCCAAGGTACTACAAGATCTCTTCAGTCAACCATGTAAGTGTGTCCCTAGGCATTACTTCTTTAACAGAAAATTTAATACTAAAAGTAGAAATGAAGTGTGAAGAACCGGGATATGTTCCTGCAACTGAACATGGGTGTCAATAAACATGCAGTTTTGATACAACTTTAAGTGCTATAGCTTCATCCTATGGAATCCTGGAATTTGTAGTTTTACAAGGTCTTTAGTATTCTTTGCTAAAGAGCATTGGTGCCTTGCAAACCTACAAATCCCAGGATTCTGTAGGATGGAGCCATGGCAGTTAAAGTGTTGTCAAACTGCTTTATTCCTTCAGTGCAAATTGACCTCCTCCCATTTCACACCATCCAGAATCCTTAGCAATGCTTATTGCATTAATGTTACTAGTAAATTGTAATTCCCATATGCCACTGAATCTAATGCTGCTAGTTGTGACATAAAACAACTAACAAAATTGAAAGTATACCTTCAAATTACAATATCATATGCACAACCTAAATGTATCTACATATACATAGTGAAGATTTGGTTAAAATGTGATGTTTTTTAAAGAAAAAATTTAAAGGATTAAAAATTTTATTTTTTAAAAAAATTAAATTGAATTTTGAAATTTGAAATTTTAATTTGAAAAAAATCTGGAGCCTCTCCTTTCTCTTCCCACTGAGCGTCATCCCACTTCCACCATCTCTTAAAGCATTTTAAAGGGAAGCAGATGAATGCCACAGCCCCGTTTCTGCCAAAAAATAAGTGTTTGAGAAGCAGTGGTGTCACACACACACACACCCATTAAGGTGTCGCCTGGTGCGGTCCTCACCCCCCGCACCCACCTGGTGATGCCATTGTTTGACACCACACATTTATAGCACTATAGTTCCACTTAACAGCCATGACATCTTCTGGAATCCTGGGAATAGCAGTTTAGAGAGGGGTATTTAAAATTTTCAGTCAGAGAATCCATGCAACATAAGATGTTGCTACAGCAGTTCCAGTAGAATCATTGTGGTGCAACTGCATATTGTGATCAGGCCCATGGAATGTGGAATTGGAGCAATCTAATTTTTTGCTTCAGGCAGAAAACTGGTAACTCTAGCAATGGGGGGGGGAGCTAACACTCTTGATCTTATGCTTCCCCATCGTGTGTGTTATGTAGACACCTGAATAGAACTCATGTACCTGGATCATGCAACAGAGAACAAATTACATTCTAAATAATGAGCTGCTTGTTCCAAACCAGAAAAAGGGCTTCTCTTGGAAACCTAGGGCTTGTTCTCTAAATATAGAGGTATATAGAAATATATCTCCATATTATGACATTCTCCAAGGGTCATTCACACTTTTTTTTTAGTGCAACTATGCAAATAATGTGAAGTCGAAGGCTTCAAATAATTTCATTTACACATTCTGGGTTTGTTGGTCACACTGTGGAATCACATCTATGCACATCTCTGTGGCTTTGGTTGCTCACATGTGTCAGCATTCAGATGGAATCAGTGATGCTGATGTATTTGAAACACTCAAAGTTTTATCCCAGGTCTATTTGCTTTGGTTATTCACACAGCCAAGAATGTGAATCATTTGGGAAAACTTGGAGGGAGAAATGACATCAATTATCCTGATTTAAGTGGCTTTTTTGACAGCCCCCCCCCCCAATTAATCAGAAACATTGGAAATTCATGTAAAGTACAAAGATTTAACCCACATTCTACCAGGATTATTTTCACCATCTGAATAACTCCTAAGGCTCAGAGCATCTTAGTTCCTAATGTCATTTCTTGTGCAAATGTTGAAGCATAAAGAGAATTTGGCACCGTAAGAACCAGGGATGCTGTGACCCTGTGCCACTCATTGGATTTAGTGACCCCAGAACAGGCAACCCTCAAATTGCCAGACAGAACTGACATTAGAATTGATATTTTAGATACTAGTGGCAAAGTGCTTCATCTAAAGTAGAATCATCACTCCAGTATAATCAACGGGGCCAGCCCAAAATATTTTTGTTCCCTGAGGCAAAGGAATAAATGACATCTGCAATGTTGCATAAGTTATAAACATAGAGTGTGCTTCTGTATAGTAAGTTAATAGGTTTAAGTAAGGTCAGGGCGTCCTGGAAAGATAGAGGTGTGGAATGCCTGATGGAGAGTATATTTGCATAAGGATGGAGACTGATTGAAAGAGTAAAAGGGAGAAGTGCTCTTTGTGACGTGAATGAGAGTCAGATAAGGTAATGTGGAAGAGAAATACATTGTGAAATACATTGATGCTGCATTGAACCTGGCACTGAACTTTTAACACTGTGGATATGTTACATCGATAACAGAGAGGGAAGATGGTAAGGAACTGAATATAGCATAATAAATTTGTTATTAATACAATAATCTTATAGCATCATAAATTTGCAACTAAAAAAAATCCATGACTGATGCTTGATTGTTACCAGTAGAGATATAATTAAATAGATCAGAGAGTCATATAGCTCTCCAAATGTTGGTCCAAAACACACTACAGAAATAATCCAATTTGAGACTGCTTTAACTGCCATGACTCATTCTAACTACATAAAACTGAGGAGGCTAAATGTCTCACAAAACTACATTTCTGAGAATTCCCTAACATTGAGCCAGGGCAGTTAAAGCGTTCTCAAACTGGATTATTTCTGCAGTGTGTTTTGGATTGTTGTTGGACTCCAACTCCTAGCATGCCTGACTATTTGCTGTGCTGGCTAGGACTGCTGGAAGTGGCAATCCAACGACATTTGGAAGATCATCTCTAAAACAGAGCCTAAAACAAATGTTAGATAGTTGCAGAAGTAAGAGCTGAGTGAAGTAGAGATGTTGGTGGCAGAAGGACCCTATGTGAAGAGATATATGTGTTTATTAAATGTATTAAAACGTATTATAAAATGTATAGCCTACTACATAATTAAATATCAGTTTGCTATTATATGGAGCAAATGAACTTCCAGTATCCTTCCCCCACAACTGCCTGTAGTTGCTGCTTCAATTCCACCAATGGTAGGGCCAACCCTAATAATGAATCTACCTGCTTACCCCATCGCTGCATCCGGCTATAGTCAGGCAGCCAAAACTAAGGATCGTAAACAAAGGGAACCAAAACAAGCTAAAGAACACCAGTTTTCCTGTTTTTTCAAAACTAACCTTCCTTGTCAATTTTACATATCACACAAAGAATCATGCAGGAAGGGTGGCATGTTATTCTTTTGCTGTAGGCCAAGATAAATAATATTTGAACATTGGAACAGGCTGTATCCATTATATAGCAGCACTTGCTATTCAGCTTTCATAGAAGCGTTATGGTTCAGTGCTAAAACATGGGGTTTGCATGGTTTTTAAATTGTTAGTATCATCATCATGAATTAGACATCTTGCTTCCAGCTCTATGTATTCCAAAGCCTTTCTTATGTCCCTAGCATCACCAGTTAAAGGGACTTGGATAACAGATCTGGAAAGGTGCCTTCATAAGTCTCTAGAGAGCCACTGGGAAAAACAGAACAGTTTGTCAGCTAGCCCAGTCTGATAAAGTATAAGGCAGTTGGACAGGCATAATAATTGTAACCATCACTTTCCACATCCATCATCAGGTTTTGCTTCTGCAGTCTCTATACTGGATCAGAATTCTGACATCAGCTGAAAGCATCCATGAACAAGCAGAAAGAAGGCACACTATTTACTGTTTACCACTGTTTAATGGGTCATGCAATAAGAGTGAAAAGAAAGACGAGTATGGATGATAAACTAATCCTTGAGAGGATGACTATTCCACTATTGATAAAAACCAATTTAATCACTTTTGAGATGTCCAGATGTGCACTGGATTGAAGACCCTCAGACCCCCTGTCTGTGACCCCAGATAATCTCTGACTATAAAAATGGTAAACAACCACCCTTAATTTTGTATATTATGTGTTACAAAATAAAAGCTAAAAACACCAATATAAATATGAAATCACATTTCTTAGTCATGCTCAAAATACAATGGGGCCTTGGTATCTGCTGGGGTTTGGTTCCAGAACCCCCCATGGACAACAAAATCCATGGATGTTCAAGTACGATTAAATACAACAGCATGGTATCTCTTATATATAAAATGGCAAAATCAGAGTTTGCTCTTTGGAAAATATTTTCAAGCCTTGGATGCTTGAATCCATAGATTAAAATCCATGGATACAGAAAGCTGACTGTAGAGGACTTTTTGGAATTTGTCTTGGACAGAAGGCTAAAATGTAGGACGCTGGGCCTTTGGATATGCAATCAGTCACAATGCTTATTGAGACTGGAAACAAATCAGCATTTTTGTCAGAGCGTTGTGAACTTGGCTTCACTCAAGAATCTTTCATATGTTGAAAGAAGGCATGTGGAACCCTGCTCCACTGCAGTCATGCCAGAGATCACATAAAGGGGATGGACATATGTGTAGCTATAGGAACACAGGAGTTTATCACATGGGAGGAATTTCTCTTAATTTCGAATGAAAGGAAAGTGGGGCCAGAACACATTCACATGAATTCGCTAGTTCAGCGAATTTATGTGAATTCGAATTGCGTTCGAACTGACTTCCCACTGCCTGAAAATAGCTTGCCATTGCCTGAAATTGCATGTGGTAGTCTATCACGCAATAACATGAAACCCCATGATTGTGTTCTGATTGCCATTGGATTATATTTCCAATTTCCCTTGTCTGATAAACTTCAGTCTTCTTCCACATAAGAATGCATCCTGGGACAATCATGACACACCATCTTGATTTAGGAAGGAATTCCTTTATATGTACATTAGAGGTGGGTAGAGCATTCAAAAATATTCAGTAAATAAATAAATAAGATTTCTGCACAGAAGACATGTCTCCTGTACAGAAAACAGCACTACACAGAATCAGTCCCAAACTGTACAGCTTTAGACTTTCTCCTAGTGAAAAGAAATATGTAGAATTATTCCTTCAGGTCTGCAGGTTTATGAAGATTTACTTCCCTAGTGTAAATCTTTTAATATGAATTGAACCTGTTTGCATAGGTACTAAATGAACAGCTGGTGAGTTTGTAAAGGTGGGCAAATGAATATCTAGCTCATGCACTGGCAGTGAGAGATGGGGATACAAAGTCCAAGTCCCTCATATGTTTACACATCCTGCACTGTGCATCCCCTCCAACTGTCCAGATTTGGCAGAAAGAGTTCCAATTAATCCTCTGCCATCCTGTTTTTTCTTAGCTGATTCTAAAATGTCCCGGTTCCTGACTCCTCCTTCCACCTCCATCTGTACTTCAGTTGCTGTAAACTGAGTTCAAAATGCAAAAGTAATTTCATTCCTTTAACTCAGCGGTGATAGAGGAAAGAAGGAACAGAATCTTGCCCTTCCAAGTAGTCTCTGGCCAATGCAAACTGCTATAGCCTCTCCTAGCTGCAGGAGGATGGCTGTTGGGGCACTCTGTTTGTAGATCCCTTGCCCTGCTCTCATTGAACATGATGCTGATTTCATTTTGATGTCCAGTTAAAACATAGATTTTTATTAAGTTCCTTGGGGCCAACTTTGTTTTTTTTTTTAAACTATACATACATATCATTTCAAAAGCATTTTAATTTTGTAAGCTGTTTTAACCTGTTGAATGATTTAATATGTTTTAGCCTGTTAAAGGTGTGTTACAAACGTGTGCATAGTACGCGCTCTGCGCTTACTAGGGTTAGGAAGAGCCGTCTCTTCCTCATGGCCCCCAACCCTAGTACGCGTGGAGCGCGTAAGAGATGGTGCCACCCGTCCACATGGGGGCCGCCATCTTTACGTAGCGGACGCATTGCATCCGCACATCGCAACCCGGATATGATGCCGCGAGTGCGCAACTAGTGCCTTGCAGCGTCACATTCGCGGCCCAGGAAGAAGCACGATTTTCACGCTTCTTCTTTGCTGCGTCCGGGAACCGGGCGGTTTGGCTGCTGCGTTTCCCAGACGCAGCAACCAGTGGCGGCGGCAGACCGCCGCTTTTCGCCAGTCTGTAACCCGTCAAAGTTATGTTTTATTGTTTTGAGTTCAGAACTCACACTTATTTTACTTGTATGCCTCCCTCTGATTCCGTAATATAGGATAAGTAGAAAGCCATTAGATGACTTTGGGCAAGTCATACTCTCTCAGCCTCAGAGAATGGTAATGGCAAACCTCCTCTGAAGAAACGGGCCAAGAAAACCCTGTACAGTAATAGGTTCGCCTTAGGGTTACTGTAAGTTGGAAATAACTTTAAAGCACAGCAAGTATATATTTTAACAACAGCAAGTATATATTTTAACAAATATATATAAATATTTAAATAAATATTTAACAAATATATATATATATATGACACACACACACCCCAAAAACCAACCTTTAATACAAGATATGATAGTGTATGAATTAAAGTTCCCAGATGTCGCTGAACTGCAGTTCCCAGCATTCTTTATCAGTAGTTTTGCTGGCTAGAACAGATGGGAGCTGCAATTCAGTGCTATTCAGGGCTATACTTTGTCCACCACTGCTATAATAAAGCTGGGTTGAAGTGTTATACTAACTTATGTCAGGAGACCAGGGTTCAATTCCCAGCTTAGCCATGGAAACCCACTTGGTGACTTGGGCAACTCACATGTTCTCAGCCCAAGGGAAGGCAATGTCAAACCTCCTCTGAACAATTTTTGCCAAGAAAACTCTGTGATGGGTACACCATAAAATAGAAGCAACTTGGAGGTAAAGAACAACAACAACAATAAAGTCCAATAGAACAGAATACGAAATACTTCTTAGTAATGTGTTGTACTGCCAATCACTCTGGAAATCCCATTCCTTATTATGCCACAATCAAAGAGATAAGCCAAGCAATTCATATCAATGAAGCTGGCAATAAAAATTTCTAAGTTTAATGTATATTTGAAGTTCTGAGTCCAGCGCAGTAGTTAGTAATTATTCCAGCTTCATTAACATGGAGCAAAGTATGGTTTTGTATAAGAGAATTTAAGACATGTCCTCATCCTCATTATAAAACTTGGGTTTTTTCTTTCCTGTTTGGAAAACGAAAAGGCATGACAGCCGCTCATATAACTATAAAAATACAGCAATATAATAAAAAGCTGCCATGCCCCTAGTTAGCTAGTTATGTAAAGGAACTTGACCTTTTAGATCTGGCATTTATGATGATCTGTCAATTATAAAACAGGTGTGATTTAGATATGGAAATTATTTGGTGTTCATTTCAGCTAGATTTCTATGAAATCTTCATTTGAATTTTTATTTAAGAGGGGGAAAAAACAAGATATGACTTTATATCTAGTCAACCAGCAGGTGTTTAAAAGCAGGTTTCTTTAATGTTGTCCTTATTCGCTATTGACTGCTTAGCTTCACAAAGATGTTGACTACTTTAGTCAGCAACACCCAGAAAACACTTAAGCATGTAGGAAAGAAAAAGGCAAAGGGGGTTAGGAATAAATAAGAAACAGATTGAAAACTGTTATTTGTAAATTATAAGTTCTCCTGTTACTGTTTTTATGATTTCTACTATTACCATCATCATGTGATTTCATTTTGTATTGATTACATTTTGTAAGATGCCTTGGGTGGGTGAAAACATAAAGGCCAGGCTATAGATTGAAATGAATAAGTAAAGCACACATACACACAGGTTTCTAAGCTCTTTTCAGTCATATGGATGTTACATTTTTTTATTTATTGGAGCATTTTAAATTGTGTATTAATCCTGTATGCTCCTACTTGTTTTCTGTTTTAGTTGTATGTGTTTTATTCAGTTTTATTGCCAGCCCTCACATTGTGGAGAGAAAAGTGGGATATAAATGCAATAATTCAATGCAAAACTTATCTCATAAACTACATGAACTTTATATCTTCTTTAAATGGACTTGTTTTAGAGTTGTTGACATTACCTTATTCATTTTGGATTGTTCCCTTAATGATTTGTTAACTCTTAGGGATGGGATACATTATGTTATGGTTACTTTTCAATATTTTTACTTTATGATCATTTTCTAGATGGTTTATATAGGCCTCATTCCCACTACCTTTTAAACTGGATCATAATTCAATTTGAACCAGTTCAAATGAGCCTGGTTCCAACTTAAATCGAATCGCTGAAGCGATTTGATAAGGGGAACCATACACTAGACCCATTTAACTTGCGTCTTTTTGATGCTGACTTTTTTCGTGTCTTTTTCGATAAATTGATTCCATGCAAGTGTGAACCAGATGTGGATCGGAATTAATTTAAATTTGCCCTTCGGCCGGCTGGAGCGGGTCCATTTTCAAATTGATCCATCGATTCGGATCACACACCGATTTATCTGTAAGTGGGAATGAGGCTATAGTTTCATTATTCCGATGGATGTTTAAAATTGCATTATTGTAGTAAAAACATGCAATTTATGGTTTAATAAGTTTTTGCATTATTGTTAAATAAGTATTCACAAGTACCAGATTTTCCTAATTAGTCTTTTTTGTCAAGTCAGGACCATTCCAGCCTCTGAAATTTCAGGGCCAAACCCTTAGAAAATACGGAATTTGTGATGCTACCAGGGAAAGACAGCCCCTGGTGATGTTACAAGGAGTGGTCCCAGGTAAGCAAGATGCATTAAATATTAACCACAGTAATTTACTTACATCATTCAAATCAAAACCACCATGTATAAAAAATGAGTAAAATACATTATGTTGTTGTTAAAGTTGTTTCCAACCTATGGCAACCCTAACATTAACCTATCATAAGAGTTTTCATGGCAAGATTTGTTTAAAGAGGAGGCTCTTTGCTGAGAGTGTATGACTTGCCCATCGCCATCCAGTGAATTTCCTCATTCAAATCCTGGTTTCCCAGAGATCTAGTCTATCACTCAAACCACTACACCATGTTGGCTCTCTGTGCATACGCATTTTTCAAGACAGTTCTCTTGCCTTCCTATTCTTGCAGACTGGAGAATAAGGACCAGCCCTGAGACTCAGTACTAGGATCAGACTCAGACAACCCCTTCGCCAGTCCTGCGATAGCCTGAGAAACATAAGGACCTTTCACACTTCGTGATTATAGCACTGTGATTCCACTTTACCACTGCAACATCCTGTACCTTTAATGCTTGTATTTCAGAGGTGTTGCTTGCCATATAACCAGGTAAAAAGCCACACCTGCTGAGATGCTCTCTTCTGCACAACCATTAAAGGGACAGGAACAATCTCTAGTTTTCAGTCTGGCAGCCCTACTATGGAATCCTACAATTTACATTTTGGGGGGGGGGATATTTAAAATTTTCAGGCAGCAAGCTCTAGAGAATCATCAAACTTCAAACTCCAGGAACCCGTGGCAGTTAAAAAGGAATCATAGCAGTACAATTTTGTAGTGTTAAAAGGCCCCTGCAAAAAATATTTTTCTATTCTCATATTTTTGCCAGGGACTCAGAAAGATTCTCTCTCTCTCTCTCTCTCTCTCTCTCTCTCTCTCACACACACACACACACACACACACACACACACACACAGAGCCAATCAATCGCTGTCCATCCTGTACACGCATACATCCATACATATGTACACACAAACAGTCCTAAGAGTAACAATTAAAACAAGAATTCTTGGGCAAGTTTGTGCTTCTGATTATTCACAGTCACCATAATAACCATTTTCTGTAGGAGCAATACACGCATCCATCCATTTAAAGAATGAAAGACAATAAAAAATTAATTTTGGTAATGAAATAAACCTGGTTGCCTTCAGCCTATTATATACTCTGGAAGCATCCTAGGGCCTACAAAATAAAACAGAAGCTACATAAACTGGATTGGATGCTAAGAAATTGAAAAAGAAGAGAACAATATCAATACAAATTTCCCTAAAGTCTATGTGTACTTACCAACAGTAAAACATAAGCATAGATCTGTGGAAAGTGTGCTTCAGTCAGACCAATGAATGACAACTAGAATGAATGCTGGAGGTATTAGTTTAAATAACCCTTGTGCTTCCTTGCCTTTAGCAAATAACAAAGGTTAATTGTTAGGGAATCTCATGGATTACCTATCTACACAAAAGTGAAAAGGACTTCAAGGGACTGCTTTAAGCACCAATCTTATATGTGCCTTCAAGTCATTTCCAAACCTATCCCAGAGCTTTCTTGGCAAGATTTATTTGGAGAGAGTTTGCCTTTGCCTTCTTCTTCATGGGTTTCCATGGCCGAGAAGGATTCAAACTATGGTTTCCAGAGTTCTAGTCCATCACTCAAACCACAACTTCACACTGGTTGTAATCATATCATTTTGTTCTTCTTGTTGTTGTGTACCTTCAAGTCTTTTCTGATTTATGACGACCCTGAGGAGTTTATCAGACTAGGGGACTGCCAAAGAGAAATAACGCAAAGTTAATCTGAACACAAAGCAGAGAAAAACAGCCGCTTTTTTACTTTCAGGTTGTTCCGAAAGTAAAAAGCTGCCGTTTTTCTTTGCTTTGTTTTTGCATTAGCTTTGCATTATTTTACTTTAACAGCGACGTCATCTGATAAACTTCAGGCCTTTGCAAGGGGGGAGGGTTGTTTGTTTGTTTAAATCTAGTTTAATTCCCATTTTCCAGCAGGATCTCCTTAGTGTGATAAAGGTATATCATGGGGTTTCCTTGGCAGAATTTGTTCAGAAGGGGATTGCCATTGCCTCCCTCTGAGGCTGAGAGAGCATGACTTGCCTAAGGTCACCCAATGAGTTTCCAGGACCTAGAGAAAGTTGAACTCTGGTCTCCAAAGTCCTAGTCCATCACTCAAACCATTACATCCCATTGGCTTTAATTTTCTTGTTACTCATATCTAATTTGTCAACTGCCCGATAGCAAAAACTATAATAACTAATTTAAAAATTATGCACCTCTCTTGTACAACATTTAGTGAAGGAAGGACCTAATGGTAGCGGATATAAAACTGTGGACAGCTAGCAGATTAAATAGCAGTAACTGCTATAAGATCTTACTAACACACACAAAAAATTAACTGGATGCTCCTCTGTCACTGTCTTGGATCCCAATGGAATTGATGTTTAGCTGGAAAGGGTTACTTCAGGAAACAGATTTCCTTCCTCTTCTATAATTAAAAACTTGAGAAGGATTGAGTCTGTTTTTCTTTTATATCAAAAATATCTTTTACAGACAACCCCTTAAGTCTTTGTGGACATAGGTAGTACATAGTTTCCCTATTAACCCATTATGGACCTGTGTAGTTGAAAGGTCATTTAAACTATTTTTCTCAGCTTTCATCCTTTGTTGTTGTGTGTCTTCAAATTGTTCACAATTTATGGCGATCCTAAAGCAAACCTATCATGGGGTTTTCCTGGCCAGATTTGTTCAGAGGAGATTTACCATTGCCTTCCCCTGAGGCTGGGAGCATGTGACTTAGCCAAGGTTTCTTGGCTATGCCACACTGGCTCACCAGTTTCATCCTAATGCACATCATTTCCTTGAAATGTTTATGCAGGTGACCTCTGAATACTTTTTAGTATAAGAACACATAGACCTATGAGCAGTTATAATCTTCAAAGAGTTTTGTGATTTTCCAAAGATATACATAGCTGCATTAGAACCGAGGGAGTGCGGTGCCACGGTTTGAGGTGTTGAACTTGGATTCTGACAGTCCAGGGTTCAAATATGTCGTCAGCCAATGAAAAACGCTAAGCCACCTTGGTCAAGTCACACTCTCTCTCACCCTTTGAGGAAGGCAGTGGCAACCCCGCTCTGAATAAAACTTGCCAAGAAAATCATATAATTGGGTCAAGGTGTATAACAACGGGAACAGCTGTGTTTGTTTTAATGTGCACTTTTGTATGTTTTTAATTGTACTGTTTTGACTTGTAAGCCACTTTTGTATCCCAGTTCTGGGGGAAAGTGAGAAGTAGTATGTTCCAGTATAAAAATGGGGAGAGGAAGGGAAAAGGAGTCTTGTGGCATGCATGTGCATGCACATATATAATCTCCATCCATCCATCCTACACTGTATCCAAGGGAATCAGGGCAGCATACAATCAAATCAGTTGAAACACTTTAAAATAATAAGAATAATGTAAGCATATTTAACGCATATTAAACAATTGAACATTTAAAGCAGACTGTTTATAAACATTTTTTATTTTATTAAAGGAATGTGTTGTAAGATTGCTTGTTTGTTTGTTTGTTTTTTGGAGATCTCTAAAAGTCAGCATTTTTGGTTAAAACTAGTGCAGTGGGTGGCATCTATATGGGTTAGTTTATTCCTCTCCTGAGCAGAAGAACTTTTAAACAATGTCTTGTCTTGTTATTTATGTAAAATTCAAATAAAATATGCCACAGACTCTAAAAACAAACAAACAAACAAAACCCAGACAGTTTAAACGTCCAAGCAATTTAAACCCACATACACATGCAGATTTGGATAAAATAAAATTAGTCCCCCAAAGCTTTGGTAAAAACAAACAAGCATGTTTTAACTTGGTGCCAGAATAACAGCAGTGTCGGTGGCAATCAAGTCTCTTCAGTTCAGTTCAGATTTCTTCATTCCACAAATGGGATGGCACAACAGAGAGGGTCCTGTCCCACATCCCTATATTGCCTGGAAGGGGGAGGGGGATATAAAGGAGATCCCCTCAAGTAGACTTCCTCACTCAGGCAGTTTTATACAGGAAGAGGTGCTCCCCTCAAATACTGAGATACCACACCATTTATAATATCAAAGGCCATAATCAGCACCTTGAATTGTGATTGGAAGTGTATTGGCCCTGATGGCACAGTGGTTAAATGCCTATTCTGCAGCCACTCACTCACAATCCACAAGGTTGTGAGTTCAATACCCATCCTGGGGCTGAAGATCGACTCAGCCTGGCAGCCTTCCCAGTTTGCTAAAATGAGTACCCAGGTTGTTGGGGGCAATTAGCTTACAGTTGTATACCGCTTAGAAACTGCTTAGTGCAGTATGAAGCAGTATATAAACAAAGCTGCTATTGCTATTGGCCACCAAGAGCATCATTAGGAGGGTGTGGGAAGTGCAGTCTGCACCAAGTGACACCACTGCTTCCCAAACATCTCCCTTTGGGTAGAAATGGGTTGCGGTGCTCGCCTGCATCCCTTTAAAACACTTAAGAGGTGGTGTGAGGATCAGTGGGAATAGAGAGGCCCCCAAAAATTTTTAATTTGATTAAAAATAATATTTCTTTTACATTTGTCTTTAAAAACATCACATCTTACCAAATTTTCACTTTAACCCCATGAAACCATGTACATGTAAAATACATTTAGGCTGTGCATATGATATTGTGATTTAAAGATATAATTTTAATTTTTGCTAATTGCTTATGTCACGCCTATTGCCAGTACATTCAGTGGTAGACAGGAATCACAATGTATGAGTAACATTAGTACAAAAAAAACATTACTAAGGGTTCTGTATGGTGTGATATGAGAGGAAGTCAGTGGGAGGTGACACCATGGAGACTATCCCATCCTTAACCCCGATGGTGCAAAAGGCTTTCAAATTGTTGTACCAATCCCATCATCAACTGCCATTAACTCATCTTTAAAAAGGCATTGTATTAATGTGAAATTCCCTTAATACAAAATGCAGGCCAATGTCACTTAAATGATGGGTTAATGCCAGGTTAATGATGGGATCGGCATAACTTCATCAGAAAGCTTTTAATGCAATCACCATTATTTGTGCGTCCCAGATGGGATAAGCGTGAATGCAGTGTGAAAGTCCTTCCCGTGATTGCGCAGAAAGGACAGGACAGTTACAAGAAAAGGATGAGACCAACCCTAGTGATGCCATTGTTGGTAACAAGTACAATTCCTTTAAAGCTAATATTGTATGATTTTTATATGGTGTTATATGGCTGAGGAAGTCAACCAAGTCTACGAGAACTCATACTACAAGTTATTTATATGTATTATGCTATTATTTCTTAGGAGTTTATCAAATGGGAGGAATTTCTCTTAAATTTGAATGAAAAGAACGTGGGGCCAGAACGCATTCACTTAAAATCGCTAGTTTAGCGCAATTACGTGAATGCGCATTGCGTTCAAACTGGCTTCCCATTGCCCAAAAATAGCATGCCTTTGCCCGAATTTGCATGTGGCAGTCTATGACGCAATAACGTGAAACCACATGATTGTGTTCAGACTGACTTCCCATTGCCCAAATTTGCATGTAGTGGGTTATCACGCAATAACGTTAAACCCCATGATTGCGTTCAGATTGCCATTGGATTATACTTCCAATTTCCCTTGTCTGATAAACTCCTTAGATTGTACGACAGGGCAGGTTGACTCTTATCTATTTTATTGTTTGTATGTACAGCGCTGTGCAAATCTACAGTGCTATATAAATAAAGCATAATAATAATAATAATGATAATTTATTTTGCACAGTTAGTCTCAAAGATGCTGCAGATCCCTATGATGTTCTGGTAGTCAAAATTCTGGCTTCTCCCTTGAAACCTCTGCATCTGGAAAAGTTAGTAACTTTACTCCTTGAAAACCTATGCTGAAATAAATCACTTAGTCTTAAAGGTGCCATAGTGTTGCATTTTTTCCTCTCCCCTCTTATACTTTCAAAAATGATTATTTTTGTACATAGTCAGCTTTATGTATTCTGTTTTATTCTGTAAAACCTGAGGAAGTTCCCAAAGTATACTTGGTGCCTGGATGACTGAGTTGGGCTGAAGTAAAAACCTTTCCTGCCTACAAATATAATGGATACAGCTGGAGAGCATGCAATCTGTAGAGAAAACCAGCATGTTCAGCCTCTCACATCTCCAGCTGTGGTTGTGTAAGAGTCAAAATTTCAATTTCCAGTTAGAACCACTAGATGGAGGCATTTAATTTTTTTATCATTTTGTCATTTTTCTTGCAGACAGCAACACAACAAGAGCGCTTAGCTTTTATTACTGGGCCACAGGTCTCCTATCCGAGGTGTAAGTAGAAGTCTGTACCAGTGAAACCTCTGCTGCAATTCTTTGTGCTTCAGTTGTGCATTGGTTATTATCTTTCCCTTTTTTACACATTTTCACTACATTCATACATATTTTCAGTTGGGAGTGCAGGTTATGATGTCTGTTACTCATTTTGCTTATACAAAATAGGCATAGAAATTGATGTGCTTTCATACAGATAACCAATAACGGTAGCAGGGTGCTCAAAATAATGGGAACCACCACCTGAGTTATAGTCCTATAGGTTTCCAATAGGAATGGGTGAAAAAATTGTTTCAGTTACTGTTTGATAAGAGTATAGCAAAAAAAAAAAATCTACTTTCTTCATATTCAGGCAAGAATTTGAGATTTGGGGAATTAAAATGTGAGAGGAACCAAATCTGACCAAGTTATCTATGCACAGCCAAGGCTTTCAGTGCTTTGCTCTTTTGAACCTGGTAGGAACAAGAGAGAGGGCCTTCTTGGTGGCTGCTCCCAGACGAAACTCCCTCTCTAGGGAAGCCAACATTCAAAGTTCACCAGGCAGGTCCAGCTTCATCAGGACTAGCCTGGAAGAAGGAAGAGCCCTCCCTCCAATCCATCTGCCTTGGTCCAGGCCTCAGAGGGAGAGAAGAACCACTGGACCTCATCCCCTTTCCCTTCACCATTCCCTTCTCTTTTTGTGTCGTGTCTTTTAGATTGTAAGCCTGAGGGCAGGGAACGGTCTGATTAAAAATATTATTGTAAGCCGCCCTGAGAGCCATTAGGGCTGAAGGGCGGGATATAAATACCTAAATAAATAAATAAACATGGCCCTGTCCTTGCTTTCCTTCTACAGCCAAAAAAGACTTTCATGTTGGCAGACTTTTAGAAACTGACTGAGACAGGTGCAGTGTGCAGTGTGGGTTTTATGGTTTGTATGTTTTTAACTTTCTGTTCTTTGTTTTTAAACAACATTTACATTTATGCTTTTATTTAAGTTTTTGCATAGTTTTTAACCTGCATTGTTTTTAAACGTGTTGCTGGCCACCATGAGTCTCTTTATAGAAAGAAAGGCAGATATAAATTAATATAATAATGACAACAACAACCATGCTCGTATTGCTGCATTTTTTTCCTGAGTGGCTCTTCCTCTTTAATACCTAGATAGCAGGAAAACAGTACATGATCCATACCATGCTGGAAATGGTTATAATGATTGAATTGGCTAGTGCAAGTGGGAAAGAATTCCATTTCAGTTCAGTTATTAATAATACATCAACATTTGCAAATTTCATGTATGGGTTTTAAAATTCCTAAGTAGTGTCAGAATACGAGGGCATATGGAGCAGCCCCTCTGATGACAACCATAAACTTGTATCAGTTCAAGATATTTTGTTACTTGAGGGTGCATCTAAACTGTAGAAACAATGCAGTTTGACATTTGGCAGCATCCTGCAGAATCCTGAGATTTGAAGTGCTTAGTACAGCACTTTTTGACAGAGAAGGCTAATGACTTGTAAAACTACTAATGACTTGTAAAATCTCAGGATTCCATTAGATGGGCCTACCTTATTTAAAGTGATGTTAAACTGTATTATTTCTACAGTGTAGATGCACTCTGGGACAAAGGACAAGGTGATGCATCCTCCCCAATTGTAAAGAAACTGTGTGGACTCACAAAAAGCGTTGGGTATTAGCTATCCAGCAACTCTTCATCTGGGGCCCATTCACACTGCACCATTGCATGCTGTTATTCCACTTCAACTGCCATGGCTCCAACCTATGGAATCCAAGCTCTCCAGTGCCTCAAAAGCCCGAAAAAACTCACATAGCCCAAAAACCCCACAAAAACCTATGAATGCCAGCCATGAAAGCCTTCGACTTTGCAATGTAGGTAGTTATTCCTACATTTCCTACTAAATTCATCCTTTTAATTGCTACTACAGAAGTACCCCTAAGCTCTGGAACTCGATCCCCGATGAACTCCGCTCAACCCCCTCCCTAGTCCAGTTTAAAAAGGGGCTGAAAACATATTTGTTTAAACAGGCTTACCCCCAATAGCCCTTATTGTGATTCCCTCCTCCCTCCCCCCTTTGCTGCCACAATTGTTAATACTGCTGGCTTGGAAATGTTATTGTATATTGATGTTGTTTTTATTGATATCGATATTGTAGTGTTTTTATTGCTATTTGTCTGTTCTGGGGATGTAACCCCACTG
>NC_056526.1:177497891-177498168 GCF_019175285.1 Sceloporus undulatus | reverse complement strand
CCTTTGCTGCCACAATTGTTAATACTGCTGGCTTGGAAATGTTATTGTATATTGATGTTGCTGTTTTTATTGATATTGATATTGTAGTGTTTTTATTGCTATTTGTCTGTTCTGGGGATGTAACCCCACTGCTGTACACCGCCTTGATCTGCGGAAAGGCGGGATAAAAATAAAGTTTTTATTATTTTATTATTTATTTACTCTCCTCTAGCACCAGTCATTTAGGCTACTTCTGCACTGCAGAAATAATCTGGTTTGACACCGCTTTAACTGCCAT
>NC_056526.1:177493551-177497791 GCF_019175285.1 Sceloporus undulatus | reverse complement strand
AAGTTTGTTGTGGATTTTTGGCCAGAGTATTCCCAAAGTCTCACAGTCTCTCCCTCTGCAGGCATCCTTGGGCCCAAGTCTATTATACTGAGGGCTCCTTCAGAGCAAGGGATTAAATGATGGCTGCTTCAGAGAGTCCCAGGTGGTGTTCTGTAATATTTGCCACTTTGTGAAAGGGGGCTAGTGGGGCTGTCTGGAGCACATGTGGCCATCCCTTGTTGATGTAGTAGAGAATCCCAGTGATGAGGTCTGTTATCACTGCTCCACCTAAGTCAGAGGATTTATTCTACCTTTTGAAGGGGTCAGCTCTGCCCAGGCCTGCACTGAGAAGGGTTTTCTTGCAATATAAGCTCCTCATAATGAATACCGGGTGCTGTAGGGTATATTTCACCTCTGAGTATTCCTTGCATAAGAAAATCTTACGAAACTCATGGGGTCACCATGAGTCAACAAGCGAGTTGAAGGCATTACTATCACTAACTTGAATTTCTACTGCAAGATTAGAAATAGTGAAAACATTATTCCACACTAATATGGAAAACATTAGATAATCTTTCAGTACAAAACAGGATTGCCTGTAGCACTATCAGAAAAGCAAATATATACAGTGAAATTAGCAAGAGGATAAATCAGAGGATTTGAAGACATTTGGAAGCCCTTTATCACTTACATTATGGATGTATTGTACCAGTTTATCAAAAAGATTTTCTGGAAGAGTGTGTTTTTACAGATTTACAGTGATAGTACGACATATCTGGATTCTTAACTAATTTGGGGACAGCCAGTGTGGCATAGTGGTTTGACTATGACTAGAGACCAGGATTCAGTTCCCAGCTTGGCCTTGAAACCCACTGGTTGACCTTGAGCGATTCACATTCTCTCACCTCAGGGCAAGGCAGTGGCAAACCTCCTCTGAACATCTCTTGCCAAGAAAACCTTATGATAGGTTTGCCTTAGGGTCACTGTAAGTTGGAAATGTCTTGAATGCACACAGCAGCAACAAGAACAACAACAACAAACTAATTTGGGGGTGGGAGGAACAGGGAACTGAACGTTAAAATATATCTACACGCTAAAGAATATTTGCAACATTGAAAATGTAAATACTTTTCTTTTTTAAAAAAGAACTGTATTATTTCTACTCAACCATATAAATTTGGATGGCATGTTTCCTTTTTTTGGCCATTTCAGTTGCAACATGCAAGTGACAGCTTCTTGGTCCTTACAACAGATGGCATCAACTTCATGGTGAACAGTCAAGAAATTTGTGACTTTGTTAACCAGTGTCATGATCCCACTGAAGCAGCTCATGTAGTCACCGAGCAGGTATGATTCACTCAAACCAGGAATAATACAGTTTGGCTTAGGCCAGTTTTGGGCAGAGTCATCTTGAACCCCTTGTGGATCATGGTTGGACATCTTACTATAAATTGGTGGAACTACTGACTACATAAAACCAGTTTCCTCAGTGCTTATGGAGGGTGATAATCTCTGTATATCTATTCTTGTAGGAAAAATCTTGCATTGGATTTAATTGCTTCATTAGATAATTGAACTTGGTAGTACAGCTCAGACACACTACTTTCTTTGTATACTTGTCCATGGATTCCCTAACAAACTTTGTTTACTGTTTCAACTTTATAAATAGTTTAATTGCTTTTAAAATAACTTTTATTTTTATACTTTTATCAAACTTTTGTATATTATCAAACCAATTAAACTGAATTGGTTTTTGAATAAGCTGTTTGCCACTTTGGGTCCCATTATTGGGAGTAAGGTGGGATATAAATTAATAACTGCAACAGATACCCAACATCTTGCATTCCTTTTCTCTGCTTTGTACAGATATTGCCTTTGGAAATCAAATATGAAAAGTCTAGCATTATTAGAACAGTTTCCCTGTTGAGAACTATTTTATTTAAATTGTTTCAGGACATGAATATTTTGAACAACCCATATGGTCACATGTAGCTGTATTTTTGGATTTCTAGCTCACAAAGATCCATAAGTGCATTTACTCATAGGTTTGCTAGACTGTATTTTTGAAATTAAGCTGTACTTTATAAAGCATACTTGGTATTCTCATGTAATATCCACACAGTATTAAAGCTTCCACTGGACCATTCTTGTTGCATCCCCTCCCTCCTCTGACATTGGCTATAGTATAATGATCTGGGCTGAGGATATGGACAAAATCCTTGAGATTTGACTAGCCATCTCAGTTATAAATCTTGGTGGGTTAACAACTAGTGATCAGGTGGGGTGGGAATCATTTCAGACAAAAGAAAAAATACTGAATTAGCATGTTTTTCACTCACACCAATCCATAATTTTCTAAAAAAATTGACAGGGGAAAAAATGAAAATTCTGGCTGAAAAATCACATGTGGGCACAATTTAGGCTGTTGTGAGTCCTCCACTTCAAAATAGTAAAAGACCATCCCCTCAAGTCAAATTATTTCCATTTCCAGGAATATCACTTCTTGTTACCCGAAATGGCAGTGATGTGGCCCAAGCTTACTTTAGCAGGCTGAAAATTACCCTTTGACTATCTGAGTGTGCCGACCTCCACTTTAGGGGATTGACTGGTGGGGGCTGGGAATGAAAAGATCATTATTGCCACTTAATCACAGGGAGTGGTTCTGGCATCCTTGAAAGTGGAGATTACTGCAGCTGACTCTTCTAATACCATTTTTGGAATCGGAAGATTGAATAACAGTTCTTACAGTCCCTCTGTGGGCAAGATACTTAAGACGACAATGGCAAGATCAGTATAGGTACTTGGGGAGGAACTAAATTATCTAGAATAGATCATTTCAGTGTTAGTCCAGGCCAGGGTTTGATATTGACGCACCCACATTGTTTACCATTTTCCCAGAAAAGAAAAAAAAACCTTTGTTTTTCACAGCTAGGAGGAGATTTCTGACCACTATGGGTTTTATTTGGTTTTTAGCGATTTTGGCAGGATGTGTGGATTCCAGAGACCCACAGAGGTAGAAATTAACCCATGGACTTGCCACAGTTATCCAGCTTTGTTTGAAATGGATAAACTTCTCTTTCTTTTGCAATCTTTTCCCCAGGCCATACAGTATGGAACAGAAGATAATAGTACTGCTATTGTTGTGCCATTTGGAGCATGGGGCAAGTACAAAAATTCTGAGATCAACTTCTCATTCAGTCGAAGCTTTGCCTCAAGTGGAAGATGGGCATGAGGCCTTCTGCAGCAAAGTCCTGGATGAGCTGTGTTATAGGGGCTTACCAGACAGAAAGTAGATCTGTAGATAGGTCTATGTAACTGACTTGTCCATCTCTCTTCCAGCAGCTAGTGATTTCTGTCTGGAGCGCAAATGCTGTTAATTGTAGCCTCTTAACAAACATGTTTGTTACTGCTTATTTCAAGCGAATAATTTGCATTTCCTCCTAGGGCCTAAATGGTGTCTTTTGATACCTGCCTGGCATTTTTATATGGATTGCATACCAAATGTTTCACTTAACACTTGGTACATTATTAGGAGCTGAGAGCATATGGCAGAAGTAAACAGGGCCTCAGTATTCATAGTATTGCAAAGAGAAGCAAATGCATAAGGAGAAGAAAAGTGGCATTTTTCTCTTCCTTGCCATCAGAAGTATTTCTTTCCTTGCTTAAAAAGAAGCAGAAGAACCAACAACTGGGAGATTAAAAGGCTGCATCAGTGGCCTTACTTTGGTCTGCAACCCAACTCTGAAGAGAAGTATCTTCATCTCTGGGCTGATAAGACTCCATACTACAGTCAAATGACAAAAATTGTCAGTTTTTTGTATACTGCTTTTATGTTCCTTTTTTCAGAAAGTGAATTTTACACTGAGTTTGAAGGTCAAATTCTGCTACTTTGCTTTTGGAACCTTTGGCTTGTGTATAGCTGGGTGTTACAGCACCTCAGACAGCTATATGCACAACACTAATAAGGGGGACCAGGTAGTGTGCCTTCAGAAAGAAGAATACTATGTAAATTATTTGTGTTGATTTAGCCTTCCTGAAACATGCTGATATTACAAGATACTACCCTTTAAAAACATGCTATAAACTTAAAATAAATTTTTGTTCAGTTCAGTTTTAGATATTCACTCTGATTTCAGAGATTCTGAAAAATTCTGTCCTAGATGCACAATGTTAATTGGGGGAGGTATTGATGGGGCAGGTGGAGGGGGACAGTAGTACAACAGTTTAGTTTTAGATTTTCAGACAACAGTGGTTTCATTTT
>NC_056526.1:177427002-177490551 GCF_019175285.1 Sceloporus undulatus | reverse complement strand
CCGAAAATTTCGTAACCTGGGTATTTCATATCCCGAGGTACCACTGTATTATTATTATTATTATTATTATTATTAATTATTATTATTATTCTGCACTGCAGAAATAATCTGGTTTGACACCGCTTTAACTGCCATAGTTCCATTCCATATGGGTTCATTCCATATGATATTCTAGGTGTTGTAGTTTGGTGAGACATTTAGCTTTCTCTATCAGATAGCTCTGGTGCCACAACAAACTACAGTTCCCAGAACTCCACAGCATTGAGCCTTGGCAGTTAAAAGTTGTGTCAAACTGGATTATTTTTGCAGCCACAATAAGTGTAAACACTATTTTGTGGGTTTTTTGGGCCATGAGGCTGTATTCTAGAAGCCCGAAAAACCACATAGCCGAAGAACCTTCAAAAATGATGGATGCTGGCTGTGAAAGCCTTCAACTTCACATTAAATATTGGTTAGTCATTCATTTTGTTTAAAACCAAAGTTCAGCACAAAGCTTTTTTGAGATAAAAAATATTGCAAGTAAATCATGAATGTTGCAGACAGTCCAGTAGTATAAACTATTTAAAGAAGATCCCCCACAACATGATACAGCACAAAGTGAAATAGCTTAAGCCAGGCCTGCAGTGTATCATTGGTGAGCCTGAACCTTTGGCTTAATGTGTTGTTTTTCATTTAAAATGGAAGTTTATCATACTTGGTTTGGGTTTTTTTCCTCCCTGCTTTTTTCTGTTGTACAAGTCAGCTTTTGGAGGGAACGGCTACTTCGAAATCGTAGGCTGAACCTCCAGTGAATCAAGCAAAGACCTCCTTGTCAGAATATTTTATCTCAAGCCAGCGGTATAATCTTGGCACAGAATTTGGAGGAGTGGAGGAGGTATGCCATGCTAGAGAAGCTCTGATTGGAAAAGAGAGGCCTCACCCTCCTTCCACCTTTTGGTGGTAACTAAGCACGATATTGACAGTAAGAGAATTATATTTAGACTCTGTGCTTCTGCCAGTGTCATGCTGCTTTTATATGAGTCTGGCTCCCTTCCATGTGCTGCTATGGGAGCAAGATAGAATGAATGTTCTCAGAGGCAGTCTGTTCAGCATTGTCTCAAAAATAAAGGGCAAGATGTTCCAGCTCTCTAGCATATGGAAAAAGAGAGCCAGGTTTTCACTATCAGTCCAAAAGCAAAGAGACGGTGGCTTCATCTACACTGCAGAAATAACTGAGTTTGACACCACTTTAACTGCCATGGCTCAGTGCTATGGAATTGTGCGAACCATAGTTTGTTACGACCCCAGAGCTGAGCTCTGATATAGCAGAGATATATCTGAGATATAAGTGAGCTATGGCAGTTAAAGTGGTATCAAACAAGATTATTTCTGTAGTGTAGATGCCAGCAGAGTGAGACTGAGAAAGAGAGAGAAACCTCAGCCAAAGGCAACTTTCAGAATTAATACATGAGTCCTCTATATCCATGATCTTTTTTTATCCACAGATTCAAGCATCCACAGCTTGAACATAGTTTTTAAATATATATAAATTCCAAAAAGCAAATTTGATTTGCCATTTTATATAAGGGACAACATTTTATTGTGCCATTGCATTTAATAGGACTTGAGCATCCATAGATTTTGAAAAGTTACTGGCCATGCTGTCCTGGGGGATTCTAAGCATTCTAGCCCCCCTAATGTAACTTTTCCAAACTCTTGTATGACATTGTAAGTCTCCAGGGATGGACCATGGCATTGTTCTCTTCACTTTCAAACAGGTGATTGAAAACCTTTGGCACTTCACTTACCGAAGACTTTACATTTGAGATGACAAGTTTTGCTTGCTACTGTGAAACTCAAACGTACAACTCACTCCCCAGGTTCTTCTTTTCAAACTGTGATCTAAACATGATATTTACAGAAAATAAAGACTACTGTAGCCTGCTATTTATATGGAAACATAAGGGTGTTTGTGACAAGATTTTTTCCAAAGGTCATCGTGCAACTTTGAGGACGCAGGAAATTGTGCAAAGAAAATTAGAACCGAATTAGGTAGACTGCCCTAGTCCTTCTGAAAAGAGGAGCATTGTTTAAAAAAAATCCTCTGGAATAGTCATCTGAAGAATTTGAATGATCCTAATCATTCAGTTATTCAATTATCCTAATTATTCATAATTAGGAATTATCCTAATTATTCACCAGTATGGAAATTGCTGGTGTATTTTAGTTCTCCCTTAGATAAACTGAAAATTTGTTGCTGTTGTGTGCCTTGAAGTCATTTCTGACTTATGGCAACCCTAAGGTGAACCTATTATGAGGTTATTTTGGCAAGTTTGCCATTGCCATCATCTGAGGCTGAGGGACTGTGACTTGTCCAAGGTCATCCAGTGGGTTTCCATGGCTGAGCCAGGATTCGAACCCTAGTCCCCAGAGCCCTAGTCCAGTACTCAAACCACTACACTATGCTCTCTTTTGTGTGAAATTTCACTAAACATGTAACCCACGCTAGTAATCCAGTCCAGGAAAGTATTCAGTGTAGCAAAAGCTATTTACTGCTTGAACTTGCTGTTTTTTTAATGAAAGATGATAAAATACTTGATAACATGGAGTTATTTGGGTTTTCCAAAGCAGAAGTGTCACATCCATGTCTCAGTACCATCACATAAACTCCATTTTCAGCCCTAGCCAATGAAATAACTGTTTGTTTTTTTAAATACTACTTTAGAGAGCAACATCCCAGTGCATGTGGGGATGAATGAAGGAAAAGGGCAGGTGCTTCTGAAATGTGTCATAGTCTATGTCTCCTGACATTTTGGAAAGGATAGAGTTTCATTCATGGGTCACTGCAGCCGTCACTAGAGCGAGTGATTTGGCTTGCGTCCCACGCTCACACCTTTAAATTGAACTGTGCAACCCATTAAATGCACAAATGTTATGCCGACAGCAGTAAGATATAGCCATTTACCTTCCTTGGCTGAAAAGTTTGGGCCAAAGGGACATGCTTCTTAAAGACAGCTGTTTCTATTGTGGATTAATTTGGCTGGCACCTTTGACCACTGCAGATCATTAGGAAAAGCCCTGGGAAGCACTAGCAAATGAATACCCTACTGAATAAGCCAGGCATTTGACTTCAGGGGTAAGAAGTGGACAAGATTTCATTTCAACACTGTCACAGCCAGCATGTGTGTGTGTCATCTGCTCAAGTGTATATCAGCTATTTACAGTCTCCTCAATCCCTTGTGGCCAATCCTCTTGGCTGGGAATCATGTGGCCAAGCAATATCAGAGCACAGTCAAGATGGCAAGTGAGAAGTAAGAATCCACAAGCCAGGTGGAGCTGCAGCAGTTTCCTTTTGCCTGAGCTTACTGGGAAGGACAGGATTCTACCCCTTTCTCTCCTCTTACCCCTGCTGTTATTTGAAAGCAAACTACTTTTGAACTTAGAATTCAGTTTGCAGCAATTTAAATAAAGGGGGGACTTGGTAGGTGGAGAGAGAAACTAGGACACTTTAAAAGCAGGGACAAGTGAGTTGCAGTTCCTTGTGGTCCTTTTTCTATTGCCTTCCTCCTTTCCTAGCATTATTTTCTAGTAAATCCTGCCTTCTCATGATGTGGTCGAAGTATGACAGCCTTAATTTAATAATTCTCGCTTCAGAGGGTTCAGGCTTGAACTGTTCTGGGGCCCATTTGTTTGTGTTTTTGGCCACCCATGGTATCCTCAGCGCTCTTCTCCAGCACATCTCAAATCAGTTTATACTCTTCCTATCTGCTTTCCTCACTGTCCAGTTCTCACATTCATACATTGTGATAGGAAATATTATGGATTTGATGGTCCTAACTAGCATTCATTTGTCTAACTTTGCATTTTAGGATCTTGTCTCGTTTTCATAACTGCCCTTTCCAGTCTTAGTCTTAGAGCTTCTTACAGAATGTACATGAATGTGTTCTGAGGGTGTACCTGATAACAAGTCTCAGATGTAGGAGAGTCCACTTCTGTATCCACTGGGTCACATATCTATGAAAACATGTGCAGCTGAACAGAGAAAATAACAACAGCACTTGGGAGCAACCCGTTTATTAAAATATTACTCTGTTTTCAACCTGCTTCCATTACAAATATATATATCTACATAAACATATATTTTAAAGCAACCATTTTAAATGTAGTTAACAGCTGAGCCACAGAATTCACACACTCATTCAATCTATATACACATGCAGAGTGGCATCACAGACTTCATTGGATACCCCTTTTGAACATATACAGGCAAGCCAGCCATAGTTTTGTATTTTGAAAGTAAGTTGCCTTACCACCAAACAGTAGGAACGCCTAAGATGAGGATTCACTATGGTTTTTTCATAAGTACATAATACAGCACCCATTATCCTCATCAACCACTAGCTCACATAGAGATTCAACAGATGGTTCCAGCACTTGCAGTCTCCTCCAGGAAAATAAAGTGAACACTTACATTTTTACATAATTCCTAAGGCAAATGTGCAATACAATGTATATACAAGTGCACTTTAGTACTTTTACATGACAGTTAAAATGTGTGTAATTGTCAAAGCACTTTACACATACAGAAAGGGAAATTGCCCTTCAACAATCATCTCCATTTGAGGAGGCACTGTAGCATCAGAACCCTGTGGACACCAGTGAAAAGTCTCTTTCTCCAGTACATTCATGCAAAGTGATATTGTTTACTAGTGCCAAACCCAAGTGGGTCAGACACATTAAAACTCCCCCCTCCTCCAAACTCAACCACCACATTCACTCCCTACCGATTCACTATTTTAATTCAGTAGTAGAAGAGCTAAAGAAAATATGCTGATCCTTTTCCTGCCCTCTTGCTAAAGAACTAGTCCATATTGTCTTCAAAATATTCAGTTGTTTTTTTCTTGATTTCCTAACCATTTAGTTCAAACAAATCTTTTACTTTATGAGTCACTTTTTTAAAAAGCTGGAAGTATTGTGTAAAATGTAGGCACATCACAGGGGAAAAGGGAAAGAATTTAACAGAAGTAAAATTCTGAATTTAGATTTCAGGCAGTTTAGCTGCCAAGAAACACTTTCAAGGGCTTTTTGAAGTTAGCTAGTAAAAATTAAATTTAGACATATCAGTTACCAGATGTTGCTATACCATTTAACTTGTGATCACGTATTATTTGATTAGAAGAACACAGAGTGATGGCAGTGGAAAGTTTTGGTTAGGCCAAAAGTTTGGAAAAGTTACTTGTGAAGTTCCAACTCTCAGAATTCCCAAGTCAATATGGCCAGTAATTCTTCCAAGTTCTAATAATTTTTTTCAGACTCTAGTTAAGAGTATGCCAGATTTTCAACTGCTTCAGATGCTGAGACAAAAGTACATTGGGCATCTGTGAAATCTTTACCTGTCCCAAATTATTGTTTCATATGGTTAGTCCCTTCATTCAGTGCCATTTCCCTCTCCTTTATAATTCCACAAAGTAATTTCAGTCAACTGTGAATCATGCAGTGATCCTGGTGTGTAATGTTATGTAGACAAATAGATCTGGATATGCAACAAGGTCTCTGGAGGCAAACAAATCAGTTGAAAGGGAGGGCAATGCTTCCTGACTGAACACTTGAATGATCCAGCTAACTAGGTAATCAGTTGTCCTCATTATGTGCCGAAGGAGTGCACCACTTGACATAGCAGACATGTATACATACATTTTAAACATACTGTTTACTTATAAGAGAGAGAATATATTATACAAACATGTAAAATGCACATTAGAACAATACCAGGGTACTGTCTCCAATGCACTTCATGTCATTCATTAGCACAAGGTACATGTCCAAAGGATGATTCTTGAGTAGATGTACAGAAGCAAAGCTGGAATGATTTACACAAAGGTCTAGCCCAAGGCAGTCCAGGCATTAAACAGCAGCAGTCAACAGTTCACATTGTGGTCAGGGTTTATTTAAAAGGCTCAGCACTGTTACACCTGGGGGCAAAGTAACTTGATAAAGAATTTTATTTTATTTAGTTGTTAACTAAATAAATGCTCAAAATATTTGCATTAGAATTGAAAATCAAATGCTTCTTGTATGGTGGCTCAGAAACCATTATAACCTGCCTATGGCATCTAGAGAAATGCAATGGTCCCCATGACCCAACATGGTGCATTGTGTTCTTAACCCCTGGAAATGTTCCTAACATTCAAATTACTGAAGTCCTACCAAGGAATTCCAGTTACAGTTTGTTCCCTTCACAGCTAGGTTTCATTTTAAATAGTAATGTGAAGAAATCCCCTGAAAAAAGTTACTAAACTTTTGGGACCATTTGCTTCCCTCCAAAATTTAACTTTAGATGAAACCAGAAGCAACTTCAAATATGCTCTTTTATTCCCTTCCAATATCAGTTAATGAGAAAAAGCAAATAGGTACCTTGAATTTATTGCCAACTAGAAAGCAAATGAAACCACTGTTGTCCTGAAAATCTAAAACTAAACTTTTGTACTACTGTCCCCCTCCACCTGCCCCATCAATACTCCCCCAATAACATTGTGCATCTAGGACAGAATTTTTCAGAATCTCTGAAATCAGAGTGAATATCTAAAATTGAACTGAACAAAAATTTATTTAAGTTAAGCATGTTTTAAAGGGTAGTATCTTGTAATATCAGCATGTTTCAGGAAGGCTAATCAACACAAATAATTACATAGTATTTCTTTCTGAAGGCACCTAACTGGTCCCCCTTATTAGTGTTGTGCATATAGCTGTCTGAGGTGCTGTAACACCCAGCTATACACAAGCCAAAGGTTCCAAAAGCAAAGTAGCAGAATTTGACCTTCAAACTCAGTGTAAAATTCACTTTCTGAAAAAAGGAACATAAAAGCAGTATACAAAAAACGGACAATTTTTGTCATTTGACTGTAGTATGGAGTCTATACAGCCCAGAGAGTGAAGATACTTCTCTTCAGAGTTGGGCTGCAGACCAAAGTAAGGCCACTATCAGCCTTTAATCTCCCATTGTTGGTGTCTTCTGCTTCTTTTTAAGCAAGGAAAGAAATACTTCTGATGGCAAGGAAGAAAAAATGCCACTTTCTTCTCCTTATGCATTTGCTTCCTTGACATAACTATGAATACTGAGGCCCTGTTTACTTCTGCCAATGCTCTCAGCTCCTAATAAGTACCAAGTGTTAAGTGAAACATTTGGTATGCAACCCATATAAAAATGCCAGCCAGGTATCAAAAGACACCATTAGGCTAGGAGGAAATGCAAATTATTCGCTGAAATAAGCAGTAACAAACATGTTTGTTAAGAGGCTACAATTAACAGCATTGCGCTCCAGACAGAAATCACTAGCTGCTGGAAGAGAGATGGACAAGTCAGTTACATAGACCTACTACAGATCTACTTTCTGTCGGGTAAGCCCCTATAACACAGCTCATCCAGGACTTGCTGCAGAAGGCCTCATGCCCATCTTCCACTTGAGGCAAAGCTTCGACTGAATGAGAAGTTGATCTCAGAATTTTGTACTTGCCCCATGCTCCAAATGGCACAACAAAGCAGTACTATTATCTTCTGTCATAACTGTATGGCCTGGGGAAAATTGCAAAGAAAGAGAGTTTACCATTTCAAACAAAGCTGAGATAACTGTGGCAAGTCCATGGGTTAATTCTACTCTGTGGGTCTCTGGAATCCACACATCCTGCCAAAATCGCTAAAAAACCAAATAAAACCCATAGTGGTCAGAAACTCCCTCCTAGCTGTGAAAAACAAAGGTTTTTTTTTTCTTTCTGGGAAAATGGTAAACAATGTGGGTGGGTCAATATCAAACCCTGGCCTGGACAACACTGAAATGATCTATTCTAGATAATTAGTTCCTCCCCAAGTACCTATACTGATCTTGCCATTGGTCGTCTTAAGTACTTGCCCACAGAGGGACTGTAAGAACTGTTACTCAATCTTCCAGTCCAAAAATGGTATTAGAAGAGTCAGCTGCAGTAATCTCCCACTTTCAAGGATCCCAGAACCACTCCGTGATAAGTGGCAATAATGATCTTTTCCTCCCAGCCCCCACCATTCAATCCCTAAAGTGGAGGTCGGCACACTCCAGATAGTCAAAGGGTAATTTCCAGCCTGCTAAAGTAAGCTTGGGCCACATCACTGCCATTTCGGGTAACAAGAAGTGATATCCTGGAAATGGAAATAATTTTGACTTGAGGGGATGGTCTTTTACTATTTTGAAGTGGAGGACTCACAACAGCCTAAATTGTGCCCACATGTAATTTTTCAGCCAGATTTTTCATTTTTTCCCCTGTCAATTTTTAAAAATTAGGGATTGTGTGAGTGAAAAAACATGCTATTCAGTATTTTTTCTTTTGTCTGAAATGATTCCCACCCCACACTGATCACTAGTTGTTAACCCACCAAGATTTATAACTGAGATGGCTAGTCAAATCTCAAGGATTTTGTCCATATCCTCAGCCCAGATCATTATACTAGCCAATGTCAGAGGAGGGAGGGATGCAACAAGAATGGTCCAGTGGAAGCTTTAATACTGTGTGTGATATTACATGAGAATACCAAGTATGCTTTATAAAGTACAGCTTATTCAAAAATACAGTCTAGCAAACCTATGAGTAAATGCACTTATGGATCTTTGTGAGCTAGAAATCCAAAAATACAGCTAATGTGACCATATGGGTTGTTCAAAATATCATGTCCTGAAACAATTTGAATAAAATAGTTCTCAACAGGGAAACTGTTCTAATAATGCTAGACTTTTCATATTGATTCAAAAGCAACACTGTACAAAGCAGAGAAAAGGAATGCAAGATGTTGGGTATCTGTTGCAGTTTATTATTTATATCCCACCTTACTCCCAATAATGGGACCCAAAGTGGCAAACAGCTTCAAAAACCAATTCAGTTTAATTGGTTTGATAAATACAAATTTTGATAAAGTATAAAAATAAAAGTTATTTAAAAGCAATTAAACTATTATAAAGTTGAAACAGTAAACAATGTTTGTTAGGGAATCCATGGCAAGTATACAAAGAAAGTAGTGTGTCTGAGCTGTACTACCAAGTTCAATTATTAATAAGCAATTAAATCCAATGCAAGATTTTCCTACAAGAATAATAACAGAGATTATCACCCTCCATAAGCACTGGAGGAAACTGGTTTATGTAGTCAGTAGTTCCACCCAATTATAGTAAGATGTCCAACCATGATCCACAAGGGGTTCAAGTGATCTGCCCAAAACTGGCCTAAGCCAAACTGTATTATTCCTGGTTTGAGTGAATCATACCTGCTCGGTGACTACATGAGCTGCTTCAGTGGGATCATGACACTGGTTAACAAAGCACAAATTCTTGACTGTTCACCAGAAAGTTGATGCCATCTGTTGAAGGACCAAGAAGCTGTCACTTGCATGTTGCAACTGAAATGGCCAAAAAAAAGGAAACATGCCATCCAAATTTATATGGTTGAGTAGAAATAATACAGTTCTTTTTAAAAAAGAAAGTATTTACATTTCAAGTTCAAATATTCTTAACGTGTAGATATATTTTAACGTCAGTTCCCGTTCCTCCCCACCCCCAAATAGTTTGTGTTGTTGTTCTTGTTGCTGCGTGTGCATTCAAGACATCCAACTTACAGTGACCCAAGGCAAACCTATCATAAGGTTTTCTTGGCAAGAGATGTTCAGAGGAGGTTTGCCACTGCCTTGCCCTGAGGTGAGAGAATGTGAATCGCTCAAGGTCAACCAGTGGGTTCAAGGCCAAGCTGGAAACTGAATCCTGGTCCTCTAGGTCATAGTCAAACCACTATGCCACACTGGCTGTCCCCAAATTAGTTAAGATCCAGATATGTCGTACAGTACTATCACTGTAAATCTGTAAAAACACACTTCCAAAAATCTTTTTGATAAACTGGTACAATACATCCATAATGTAAGTGATAAAGGGCTTCCAAAGTCTTCAAATCCTCTGATTTATCCTCTTGCTAATTTCACTGATATTTGCTTTTCTGATAGTGCTACAGGCAATCCTGTTTTGACTGAAAGATTATCTAATGTTTTCCATATTAGTGTGGAATAATGTTTTCACTATTTCTAATCTTGCATAGAAATTCAAGTTAGTGATAGTAATGCCTTCAACTCACTCGCTGTTGACTCATGGTGACCCCATGAGTTTCGTAAGATTTTCTTATGCAAGGAATACTCAGAGGTGAAATATACCCTACAGCACCCGGTATTCATTATAGGAGCTTATATTGCAAGAAAACCCTTCCAGTGCAGGCCTGGGCAGAGCTGACCCCTTCAAAAGGTAGAAGAAATCCACTGACTTAGGTGGAGCAGTGATAACAGACCTCATCACTGGGATTCTCTACTACATCAACAAGGGATGGCCACGTGTGCTCCAGACAGCCCCACTAGCCCCCTTTCACAAAGTGGCAAATGTTACAGAACACAACCTGGAGACTCTCTGAAGCAGCCATCATTTAATCCCTTGCTCTGAAGGAGCCCTCAGTATAATAGACTTGGGCCCAAGGATGCCTGCAGAGGAGGAACTGGGCAGAGGTTGTCTCTGGAAAGCATACAGATCCAAATGCATGGCTTTGAGGGGATCACTCCTTAGAGCCAGGCATCATTGAGAGTTGGCCAAGATATTAGTATCTTCAGTTTACAGATATAAAATCTAGTCCAGCAGCAATGCTCAACATACACTAGCAAGCTTTGGATCCATAGATGTTGTTTTAAAACAGAGGTGGGCCAAGAACAAGCCTCCAAATGTTGCTGATCTGCAACTCCCATCAGCCCTAGCCAGCAGGCTAATGGTGAGGAAAGATGAGAGCTGCTGTTCAACAACATTCGAGGGGCCACGCTTTGCACACTCATTTTGAAAGAAGGAAGTTTTTCCATACCATTCTACATTTGACATGTTTTCAGAACACATAGGCATATGCATTAAGTAAAGCATACCTCTGTCCAAGAAATCAGATAAAGGGGCTGTACAGACCGCCCTAAAAGGGAAGTCTGCAGCCACCCATTTTTGCCGCACACGGAGGCCGCACCAACAAAATGGCGTGACCTCTGGGAGGCATAAAAAGAACCTGCTTCCAGCGAGTTCTTTTTGGGATGTGCTCAGGGCAGCATTGGCACCCTCGCGCACACCCAATGTACATGTGGCGCAGTGCCATTTGGAGGCTGTGCTGCGCATATATCATCATGGCAGCCCCCGTGTGAATGGGGACGAGCCATGATGGCACCGGGGGTGCACGGTAGGGTTCAGGAACTTGCGGATGCTCTGCATTCCCAAGCCCTAAAATTGGCCCATGCCCCCACAAAGTGGCAGTCTGTACCGGGCCAAAGTCTATTAATATCTATTACTTCACAGACCAGAAGATAGGAAAGTCAACCTGGATAGCACAGTATTAAACAGGGATTGTAACAGGATGTCATCACTGCAAGCTAGTACTAGCCCAATTGATTCAGTTCCTACTTCAACACAATGTCGTCCAGCCTCAGGAGAAGTAGGGTGGTGTGGGTGCAGGAAAGGAATATGCACAATCACTTACCTGAACCCGTTTAGTCTCTGGTTCTGCTATCACACCATATTTCTTAAGATCCAAGTCTCCTATGCTGCGAGTCATTGCTAGCCTGCCATTCACATGAGGCTGCCCCAAGCTGTTCCAGGCTACAAAACCACCACATTTCTTTATTCTTTACCCCACCAAAAAAAGAAAGAAAAAAAGAAAGAAAAAAGGAAAGGAAAGTGTCAGATACAGGTAATCACAATAGCCTTATATATTTTCTTTTACAGTCAATTCAGTGACTAGGTCATGACGGACAAGCTTTCCATCATCATGAAACACTTCCAATTAATTAAATCCAAGTTCTCTGACTTGGTTGTGTGGTATGACTACTGACAACAGACTCTTTTTATATCACCTGCTTCCAAAGCAAATCTATGACCTGTATTTCCTTGGATTGGAGTAGCTCACCCATTTATTCAACAAAGGCCTGGAAACATCATATTCCTATTCCATACTGTCAGGTCACCATCAGAGTCTCAGGAGCATTACCGATATATGCATGTATGCACACCTTCCTCCAGCTAGCAAGGATTTTGTCAAGATCAGGGTTGCCCTTCGTATGAAGAAGCTCTAGAGAGATTCATACCAGCATGTCTACAGTACTACTGCTGATGTGCTCCAAATGTGCAGACAAGTATTAGAGATGCAGCCAGCTAGGACGTCAAGCTAGACTGCACTGCCAAACAACTCCTTGATATTGTCTAGCAATACCCAAACGAGTTTGTCTGCTGGTTATGAATGAACCCCAAGGTTATGATTACTACACTTGATCTTAGCCAAAAAGTCAAGAAGCGCTTCTCAGCCTTTTGGCTAAGATCAAGTGTGGCTATGATTACTAGATTCAAAGGTGGAGAATAGCCATATACCTTTTGATGTTCCAATGCAGCAGTTTCAACTTCTCTTACCCATCCCTTGCCCAGCCAAATTCCTCTCCAATTTGTTGTCCAAGCAGGACAAAGGGTGGACACATGACCAGTAACAAAATGGAAAGAAGCCATGGTTGTTTTCTCTTTTGGTGAAAGAGAAAAGCTATATGACAGCCCTGCAGCTTTAAACCTAATAACGCTAATAATGAGGGACCAGGGATTTGAATTCTAGCCTCACATTTCATCAGTTGATATGGTGTTCATTAGACCTCTCTGGCAATTAATGGGATGCACCTTTTAAAATAAGGCTAAGACCACAATTGCAAATTTTGAGGAGATACCTTTCTTTCTCATCTTTCCTTTCAGGTGTATGATCAATGGTCAGCTTCATGGCTTTCCCTTTACGGCATAAAAGTGCACGGCTATCACCAACACTAGCCACAACCAGCTCGATCCCATCTCGCAGTAGAGCCACAGTTGCTGTGGTCCCAGCATTCAGCAAGGTAGCTATAAACATCACATAAGGGTAGAGAGTCAAAGTCTAAGCATCAAAGATGGCTATCACTCTACTTTTCAATATTTAAACCGTACTATATAATGATAGCTACAAAGCATAAGCAAAAGATATAAAGACAGAAAATAGACAGACATGCACAAAAAGGAGGAGGATTTTTTAAATTTTTATTTTAACAACATGGCTCCATGCAAGGGGGCTGTTTAGGAATGCAAAGTCTATAGCAAAATGATTGTTTTTCTGCTAGCAAAATAAGAACAGCTACACAGCAACCACTTAGACTTAAGCTGAAGGCCAGAGAAGTTTTGTTAAGTGCTATTGAAATTCTATCACACCTCTTTCAATGGAGCTGGAAGTTGGGGGTGGAGCAGGAAAGTTGTCATTATCTTCTTTTCCTCACTAATGAAGCTACTTTATAATTTTCTACTTGAGAACAGATACATAAGAGGGCCTAAAGGAACCAGATCCTATCTGATCTTGGAAGTGTAGCAGGGTCAGCCCTGGCCCCTGTTTAGTAATTGGATGGGAGACCACCAACAAATACCAGATGCTGTAGCTCTGTTTCCAAGGAAGGAACTGACAACCCATATTTGAGTATTCCTTGCCTAAGAAAACCCTATGAAATCTAAGGAGTTGCCATAAATTAATAGGAGATTTGAAGCCACACACACATACACCATAGAGAGACAGTGTGGTGCAATGGTTTGAGTACTGGACTACAACACTGGAGACCAGGGTTCGAATTCCTGCTTGGCCATAGAACTTGTGCCAAGCACAAGAACACAGGTTTTAAAAAATATTATTGGGGGGGATCTCTGTGTGTTCCTAATACGTGAAGACTCTTAACAAAGAAAAGGCTGGTTTTCATGTGTTGGAAAGGGCTATGCATCTCCTGGAAACCCACTGGGTGACCTTAGGTAAGTCACACTCTCTCAGTGTCAGAGGAAGAAAAAGGCAAATTCCTCTCTGAACAAACCTTGTCAAGAAAACTCCATAAAATGTTTGCCTTAAGCTTGCCATACTTTAGAAATAGCTTGAAGGCACAACAACAGCAACAGATATGTAAGTGTTGAATCAGTGTGGGAAGATCATATCTACCATATAAATGAACCAATATACTGTCACCTTAGACTACTGTTTCCAAAGACATGGACCCAATACATTAAAGTTCATGAAACACATGAACTCCCCTTTTCTAGACCTAGAGGGGGCACCTCTGCACCATTAGCAAGGAAAGGAGAAGCTGCCTGGAAATTTGCTTAGTTCTGTTACCAAGGTTCTTTGAGAATTGTTGTTTTCTGACAACTATGAATGCTTTCTCAGAAGTAAATCCTAGAAGGACTTAGAAGTACGGGTGTACATGAATATAAATTTCCAGTGCTACTCAGAATCCCCAGTGAACCTGATGGATCTTACTTTTAGATAAGTGTATCTGCGACTATGTTGTTGTTGTTAACTGCCTTCAAGCTGGCCCCAACCCATGGAGATCCTGTGGATGAGACATCTCCAAGATCTCCTCTCCTCCACTGGTCTGCTTAGGTCCTGAAGGCTCAGGCCCATGATCTCCCTGAATGAGTCTATCCATCTGGCGTGCGGTTTTCCTTTGTACTGCCCTCCAACTTTCCTAGTATTATTGTCTTTTCTAGTAAGTCATGCCTTCTCATGATATGGCCAAAGTACAACATCCTCAGTTTCGTCATCTTGGCTTCCACAGAGAGGTCAGGCTTGATCTATGCTAGGACCCATTCGTCTGTCTTTTTGGCTATCCGTGGTATCTCAGCAGTCTTCTCCAACACCACATCTCAAATGAGTTTTCTTCTTAACCACTTTCTTCACTGTCCAGCTCTCACATGGAGATGTGGAATACAATGGGTTGGACAAGTCTAACTTTAGTGCTCAGTAGTATATATTTATAATTCTAACTTTGATGCTCAGTTGTATATATTTATTCTTTAGGATCTTGTCTAGTTCTTTCATAACTGCCCTACCCATTCCCAGTCTTCTTTTTTTTACTACAATTTCCATTCTGATCAAGGTATGAGATCTCTATTAGCTATTTTGATTACCTCATTGTCTAGGTTGAATTTATGTGTGACAACAGCACTAGTCTTTTTAAAAATATACAGTCTATTAAACTGGCTGACAGAAGTAAGGCCTACCAATGAAGGGAAGACTTAGCAGGGTATTAGGCTGCACTTCTATTTTCTGTCCCAGAAGTACAATTCAAAAATCTATTGTTCTGATGAATATTGATAGGGCCAGTGGACACATGTGGGTTAAAATTGCATGAAGCCTTGTTGTGTAGTGAAAAAATACAGACTAACGCATTAGACAATATAAGAAGTACAGCTATAATAGGTAATAATATCATGGTTTAAAACAGGTATTCATACTGCAGAGCACAATAATGGCACTTAAAATTAATTCTTTTTAAAGATTGTCCATAAATATCTACATGAATTAACTTTCTTTCTCCCCTTGTTCCTATTTTTGTATATTCAGAAAATTATTAAAGGATAAGCATCACTACTTTATGACACACATATCTTAATGCTATTTATACTTATTTGGAAATACAACTCACTACATTCAGTAGATCTTAAGCCCACATTTAGCACTCATAGAATTACAATGTCAGTTTAATTCTTATGATATACAGAGGGTTACTGTCTACATCCCAATCAATGTGTTAAAGTGGAGGTGAGGAAAAAGGAGAGGTAAGTATAAATTTGAGACGGTCAACCTGAATCTGTATTATTACTAGCAGTAAAATACCTGTTTTAACCAGTAAGTGAATAAAACACACCAAGTTATTGAAACCCTTCTTCCTTGTCTCCCCTCCCCATTCCTTCTAAAAAATTAAGGCCAAATCTAGATACAACCTCTAGTCCCTCCCAAGTTCATTCCTTGCTTTTAGAACTGCAATAGCATCCAGACAAGAGTGCAGTGACACTCAGCACAAAGAGGACTGTTGGTGGACTTAGTGACTCAATGGATTTCTATTCCAGCCTTGCCAAGCACAAGAACATGGGTTTTTAAAAAACATGATGGGGGGGGGGATCTCTGTATGCTCCTAACACTTGAAGACTGTTAACAAAACAAAGGCTGATCTTCATCTGTCGGAAAGGGGTATGCATCTCATGTCTTTGTTGCAAGTGACAGTTGTTCTCTAACTATTGTGGCATGTCATTCTGTATCCTCTAGTAATGAGTGTCTCCTCCTGTAAAAGCCTATTAAGGTACTTAGGCCATCTCCAAAGCTCCCACACCCTTACCTCCCTAAGGGTGGTAAAAGACTAAGAAAAGATGCTCTACAGTTTTGTCTTTCTGAATAGCAGCCATGGCTACTTTTAATAGCTATTTCCTCCTCATTTACAGTATTGTTCCAAACTAGGTGGTAGACTTTTAAATAGGTCAGAAACTGGAGCAAAGTATCTTTTGTACATCAAATATACTTAAATAATTAAGCTCCTATCTCCTTGGCCATATTAACTGAAGTCAGTACAACAAACTCCATGAAGTCAATAATTAGTCACAGGATTGGAAAAGCCTTCCTTACAGATCCTTTACACACAATGGGCTATAAACTGGACTTATACATCAGTCCTCTGCAAGCCTGATGGGAGTGGTGAGAAAAAGCAAAGCAGCAATGATTAGTGGATTAGACTGCAGTTCCAAAATCAAGGAAACACATTGTTCATAATGTCACTAGCACTTTATTCAATTTTTTTAGCAGCATAAAGGACCTCCGTCCTTTAATCTCTGTCCAGCATTCAGCTGCACGCATTATCACTTCCACCCACCGCTCTGACCACATCTCTCCTGTGTTGGCATCCCTTCACTGGCTCCCTCTCCCTTTCCGCATTCAGTATAAGCTCCTGCTGTCGACATTCAAAGCCCTCCATGGACTGGCCCCTCCTTACTTATCAGACCTTCTTTCTCCTCACCTTCCCACCAGGGCCCTCCGTTCTGGTAGTCAAGGTCTGCTGTCTCAGCCCAGGATTTCCTCTGCCCCATCCCGGATTCGCCCCTTTTCACTTGCTGCCCCTCACTCCTGGAACCTTCTTCCTCCACAAGCAAGAGCCATCACTTCTTTAACCAGCTTCAAAACGGAGCTGAAAACCATCCTATTCAGAGAAGCCTTCCCAGGCATCGCATAATTGTCGCTTACTATCTGATGTTCTGTTGTTGGCTGTTTATCGATCCATTTCCTGTATTCCTATGTACTGTATATGTATTATCCTACTTGTGATTATGTATTTTCCCTGGATAATGATTAACCATCCATTATGAAGCCTTGCCCTCCCTCCAGTCCATCTGCCTTGGTCCAGGCCTCGGAGGTTGAGAGGAACTGCTGGACCTCTTACCCTTTCTCGTCACCACTCCCTTCTCCTTCTGTATCATGTCTTTTTTAGATTGTAAGCCTGAGGGCAGGGAACCGTCTAACTAAAAAGATTGCATGTACAGCGCTGTGTAAATTTACAGCGCTTCATAAATAAAGGTTAATAATAATAATAATAAAATCAGCTGAGAACCAAAGTTGTTTAACATTTTTTAAAAAAACAATCAGATTTGTTGTGTCCTAGATAGCATCACTATAGAAATCATCTTATAATCTTTCAATAGGTATCTTAACACTCACTGGACATTTTTAGAGCATGTCATCTCTACTAATTGACAAAGTGGATGTGGGAACCTTCCAGTAGTCCAGGCTAGGAACCCGCCAGACTCCTTCACCTGGGACCACATAAAGCAGATCTCTCTTTCCACTGAAGCCCAGCATATAGACTCCCGGGCCTCCAGTTCTAGAGGTGTTGGTCGAGTACAGTGTCTGCCATAAATAACATGTACACAGAGGCAAATAGGAAAAATTCACCCAGGAATTTTGCTCAAAATAAAGAGAGAGAGAAAACCTGTTAACACTTGGGAAGCTGAGAGCTGCAAAGGAGAGGGAAGCATACATTGAGAATCTGAATACTCTGCTTAGAGAGGTGATGGGGGAATCAATCTCTCTACAAAATTCTCATCAATCCATAAGCACACTTTCTGTTGAAAGCTTATGAAGATAATTTGCAAATGCAGCACTCTAATAGGCATTTAAAGGAATCATTTTATTTGGAGACTATTAAAACATCCTAAATAACAAAAAAGAAGATTTGCTGTTTATACATTTTCACTTTTACAAATATTCTCAGTCGCACAAAATTAACTGGGATTTATTGGTTCTAGCTCTTGCCTGAATAAAAACTACTCAGATCATTGGAAAGAAGAGTCCTGCCATTTGCAATAGACAAAGCTGATGACTTTCAAAGGCACTGTAGCCACTGTAAGCAAAGTGAGTACAGTATTACATTTACAGACAAACTGTTCCCCTCACTTATATGCACAATTAACTGGGAATTTACTTGATCACTCTTCCTAAGGGGACTGAGATATGGGCAAGGCACAATTCTTGTTTGCTTCACTACAGTTTGTGCAAGAGGCAGTCCTCTGGATGGCCCAGAAAAAGGTACAGGAAGCAATGAAATTTGTTGGCACAATACAGATTTTTTTAAAAAAAACCTTAAAAACTTATTTCTGCAGCTCTCTCACTTCCTCAGTGTTGCAGGTTAACATATTTAAAGCTTTATGTAAAGCGCCGTGTAAAACTTACGGTGCTATATAAATGAGCTTTAATAATAATAAAATAATGGTTCTGACTGGCTATGTTAAATGGAAATGAAAATAACTTCCAAAACTCCTGGAAAGTTAAAGGTTCCCCACTACTGATATGTAAGATTGTAACCATGGAGCCCAATCCTAAGCATGCTTAACCATAACTGAATACTAGGTTCAAAGTAGCTTTATTTTTAAATAAGCACGTACAATCTAAACGAGTGCAATTATTCCACCTGTGACATGTACTTTTATAGATGAGACTATATAGTCACAGAGATGTCACTAAGCTAATTTTACTAATTGATTATAGCTGCTTTTACATTGAACCAATACTAATGCGAATCAAGAACAGCCATGTTCTTGCAAATTAAAAATGGATTTCCCCTATTATATTTTACATTAAAAATTCACCAAATGAAGTTGATACAATAATAATTATTCCATTTAAAAGCTATTCTAGCTTTTACATGCTCGGTAGATTAGGCATTGGGCTTGCATGCATGTTATATTTTATGAGAAAGCAGATGCAAAGAACCACAAAGATGAACATATCAAGCTGTCTCATACTATCTACCTCATTATTTTCTGCACTGGTTGCAGTGGGTCTCCAGATTTTCAGGGAAGGGTCTTTCTCAGAAAAAACAGGGATTGTACCTGGAATTTTCAACATGCAAAGCATGTGCCCTGTCACTGAGCTACTGCCCTAGGATGTATAGTCATAGGCTAGTGTTAAGTTGGCTCTTTCAATGTACATCAAATGTCTAATACATATTTGACAATGCTTATTTACACTGAGGGAAGCAGCCAAATGACTTTCAGATGTCTTGGACCAGAACCACCAGAACCCATTGCCATCAACCATACTGGCTGGTGATCATGCGAACAGTAGGCCAAAACAATTGGACCAGGTCACTTACACCTAAATTTTCATGCTTAAAACTGAAAGTAAATTCCAATAAATTTGGTGAGCATTATCACTATATTCTGTCTAGATTGGCACTTTAATGTACATATTAGCCAAATGCTTTAAAGACTTTAAAGATTTACCAACAGTCACTTTACAAATAATATATTTTTTAAAAATCTAATTCTTCAAGCACAGAATAACCTTCTAGATTTAAGCCAAGTTAAGATAACATAATTGCATTTACTTGTTGCATCTACTTCAAAATATTTTATATCAATCATTTTCTAGAAAACTTAACCCCATACCAGTGCACTATTTCATCTTAGATTTCAAATTAATTCTCTTAAAACAGTTTTCAACAACTCTGACCAGACATCCTGCTGATAATTATAAAACAGTTTTTAGCAGGTCCTGATATATTAAAATGGCTCTCCCACCTCCCCATAAGTAGCAGGATTATTAGAAAACTACTGGATGCCATATGGGGAGGAAATTTCTTCTTGCCACTGCTGAACTGAAACAATTTATACTTACCATTGGCTGACAATTCAGCATGTCTCAGATATGCTTTGTCTATTTCTAAAAAAGCTCTGATCAATACTAGTTCCATATTCTGTTCCTCAGCAAGAAATTCTCTGGAGAAAAACAAAAACAAGTAAGTGACAGAGCTGACATGAGCTCAAAGAAAAACAACACCAAATGTTAACCTGCAAAACCATATGAACTAGAGCAAAAATCAGGCAGCCCACGGGTAAAATGTGACTGGCTTTGCATATCCTCCCCTCCCCCTAAAAGAAAGTATTTTCCTGCAAGAAGAAGGAAAAATACTGCAATTGCACTCTAAACTAAGATGTATCTCCCTCCCTTTTTTCCTGTAAGGATTTTATACTGATGTGTTAGCCTTTGTCTGGAAAAAATATGAAATTTTATATGAAAATGTAAAACTGGCCACTGAGGAACACTACAGGTTAAACTGCATCTGGCCTGTACGTTAATGAAGACCTGCCTAAACTTTTGGCCATCAACTCACCTTCAATTATTGATTTACATCTTATAGACCTTCACTCAAACTGCTGTTTATAAGTCTGGACTGTGTATTTTTTTAAATAATTGTACAAAATAATTAATTATTAAATACATTAATTATATCTTCTAATGTTTGTTATGAGCTTATATATATTTTATGTTTATATTCTGATTGTTTTCTCTTGTTTTTTGTGAGTTTGCACTTATAGTATATACCATTCTTTTGTTTTTCTTCATCCTAAAAATCTTCAGCTCTTAAAAATTTACTTCTTAAGACAATTCAAACACTGTATCCCAATGCAAATACTATATACTCACTTTGGAACTGTTACCTATTTGTGTATAATGGTTAACTTATTTTGACTATTTCCTGTGCAGGTAAACACAAATACACTGAGCTGCATACCTAATAAATACTGCATATCTAATGAAAAGAATGAATACAGTAGGTCTTATACAACTTCAAAAATATGTTCAAACCCAAGGGATGAGGACTTGAAATTGTTTGTACCTGAAATTAATAGCAAGACATTGTTCTGTGTTTTTCATAACATGGAGGTGGAGGAGGGAAACAAGACAATGGCACACTCTGAAATCTAAGCAATGTCTCCATATTGCTTCATAGTAAAGCCAGCTTTGAAAAATGATTTCAAAAAATGGTGGTTTATTGGGGCATTCCTACACTTGTGATCCATTCCTTAGGAATCACAATGGGACCTAATGATCTTATGGACCATAGCAGGATTCAGTGAAATAAGTTGTCACTACTAATAGTACATATACAACCATAGAGAAGACTAGTCATATGGAACCCCATAGTCAACAACTATCACACAGAGACCACAATCTGTGCCATGTTACCATCTCTCTGGCTCTTTTATAAGAAATGGAGGAGAGATAGTAACATGGCACAGATTGTAGTCTCTGTATGATAGTTGTTCACTATGGGGTTGCATATGATTGGTCTTCTCTATAGTTCTGACGTTCTCTGTAGTTGTATATGTATTTTTATTTATAAGCCAGAAAGTCAATATACTCACCGGATATATTTTTGCATGTACTTATTGCAAAAATCAGCTACTGCCACCCCACCATGCCCATCATAAACTGCAAAATACTGGACATCATCAGTCAGCTGAGCATAATCAAAGCGATCTTCATTTTCTTTCCGCTTCCCAATATGGCTGGCACAGCCCACATTTGCCAGGCTGACCTTGGGGATTGGCTTTCCATATTTTATACTTGGTGGGAGAAGGATGGGCTCATCAATGCGGTTGTCCCAGATACCAAATGAGTCCCAAGTGGCAGGACGGCCACTACCATCCAGGTCAAAACGGGAGGTTCTGCGTTCAGTGGTAGAACTCTGGCATACGGCTGTCAGGTGCTTGTCGTCTTGCAAAATACGAGATGTTAGCAGCACTCTCCTTGCTTGGTGGCCTCCAGTTCTAACCAGATTTATTAAAGCAGCAGTGGACATAACTTGGTTCCACAGATGTTGATGGAGAATGAAACAGTGGGAAGCCGGCCTTGGAATGTCCTAAAAACTAGGAGAGCTGGCCAAAGAAAAACAACAACAACATAAGGTTAGTACATAATTCCTGGAAATGCAATTTCAGGTAATGTTATATCTCATGCTCAACTTAACTTGCCCAACTGAACTTAGTTGAACATGAGACATCAGTTTGATAAAAAATGCAAAAGAGCCAAACACTATTTTAGTAACGCATCAGCTGGATTTTACAAGTCTGGCATCTTGATTTAAGTAATGAAACCACCACAGCAGTCCTTAGTTATTGCCCCCCCCCCCCCCAATAGTACGCTGTTTGCAAATCAGTATACAAAAGAAATAGGGAGGAGAGAGTCTGGGTGGGTTGAGCAGCAATATGTTAATACACAGTATATACTTGATAAGATTTATATTTAGCAACTGCAGTCATGGTGGTTTCATAACTACAACCACTCATGATCAGACACAATATATATAAAGCAAGGTTATTTCTCTCATCTTATTTCAAGAAAAAAATTATCCTGCCTTTATGGAATTTTCCTCTAGCTAAGAGAAGTGCTTAATTAGAGGTGTGCACAGCCAAACGGGCCTGAAGGGTTAAGTGCAAGAAATTTTTTGATGCTACATAAGCTGAGAGAGGAAATTAGAGCAATGACCTTGCTTTACTGTTTGCCAAAAGCTATCAAGCATTACAAATGGAAATTCTTTGGGACTTGGAAGACTGCTATGCATTCCACAAGCAGATAATTACAACCACCCCTTCCAGGCCCAGAAACATTTAACTGCTTAGGAAGTGGGTGGTGGTGGTGGTTATATAATTCCCATGTTATTCTCTGTATTTCTCACAGAGAAGGTGAAGCAACTAAAATAACTACCCTTTTTGTTCTCTGCTCTCTATTACCCCAAACCACTGTACATTTCAATTGAAACTAGATTAGCTGGGGAATTTCCAGAGAAATACTTGTTACAAATGCAAGTTTCTTCTTTCACATAATCTAACTGTTCGTTGTTATCCGATACTTAGAAATACAAGAAAGGTGGCCTTCAGCAGGCTTCAATAACCAGAAAACCAGGAAGCTATTTATAGTACATATAAGCCTCTGTTCTTCAAGAACACACCTACATGTACAATTCTGAACCTCACGCATGTCTAAAGCTAGGAATCTGTAGAGCTGTCTCTGCATTAGTTCCTTGACTCATAGACGCAAATCCAGGTTGCCTTGTACAGGATTTATTTGCAGTTAGAAAAACCATTTCCCTGCAGATGTGATGCTTGCATTCAAACCTGTGCAAGGTTGTCAACCACTTAACATTGTCTCCCAGGTATATTTTCCCAGCCCCATGCTGAAGTTAATGCTAACACATCAACATTTTGTTGTCATTATTTGACATCAAATCAGCTTTGACTTGATGCAGCTCTATGAATAAGAGACCTCCAAAAGACCCTGATACTGTCAGACCTGATCTTGCAAACTCAGGAGATTCAGAGGAGGTTTGCCCTTGATTTCCTCTGAGGCTATGTGACCCAGTGGGGTTTCTGGCTGACCAGGAATCAAACCCAGGTCTCCAGGGTCATAAGCCAAAACATGGGGTAAAAACAATGCTAGCAATAACAACAGCTCAAATAGCAAATGCCACAATCAACTACAATTTCCAAGATTCCCTAGCACTGAGCCAGGGCAGTTAAAATAGTCTCAGACTTTATTATTTCTGCAATGCATTTTGGACCCTAGTCCAACTTATCTAGGATAAATGCCTTGGAACACAATGGAAGTTACTTCCATGTTCCAGGAACAAGCCTGATAGTAACAGGATAAAAACTGCTGTCAGGACTGGATTATCAATGGTTAAATTGCTCCAGGATCTTCATTGGTTATGAGCCCAGTGCTGAAGGAAATGAGTCATTTTCTTCTCCAGTCCCTTTCTCTCATGATTTTTATCATCATCCGCTTTGGAAATAAACTGCTTCCCTATCAAGAAGACTTCTCTCTTTTGCCTGTCTGTTGGGATCCTGAGATTGCCATCCCAAAGAGAACTGGGGTGACAGTCCTGTCCTCCATTTTGTCTTGAATGCCCTCCATTTACAGTCCCTTGTCCTCCTCTCTGGTCACCCTGGAATTGGTGCCCCACCAAACCCACAATTTCCAAAGCACTGAGCCATGGCCATTGAAGCGGTGTGAAACTGGATTATTTTGTGCAATGTACTTCTGACCATTATCTCACACACAATCAAACACAGAGGCAGGGCGGTTGTCTCCGGCAGAGACATTGAAGGGTTTAGAAACCATAATGCTCTATGAGGAGCAACTTAGGGAGATGAATATGTTTAACCTGGAGAAGAGGTGATAAGATAGCTCTTTTTACATATACGATGGAGTGTCACAATGAGGATGGAGCAAGCTTGTTTTCTGCTGCTCCAGAGAATAAGACATGGAGCAATGGATGCAAACTACAAGAAAAGAAATTCCACCTCAACATTAGGAGGAACATCTTGATAATAAGAGCTGTTTTAACAGTGGAAGACACTTCCTTGGAGTTTGGTGGAGTCTCCTTCTTTGGAGGTTTTTAAACAGAGGCTGGATGACCATTTGTTGAGGCTGCTTTGATTGTGAGTTCCTGCATGGCAGGGAGTTGGACTGGATGGCCCTTGGGGTCTCTTCCAACTCTATGATTCTATGACATGGCTTGAATTATTATTATTATTATGTTTATTATGTTTATTCATATCCCACCTTCATCCCAGTACAAGGACTCAGTTAAAACACTACAAAACATGCAAAAATACAAGTTTAAAGAACAATTTAAAACGTTACATTATTAAAATTTAAAGTTCAAAACACTTTAAAACAAAAAGAAAACATCCACGTCATGCAAAAGCCTTAATTCTTAATCAAACTTTCAAACATTTTTATACACACATATATATATGTGTGTGTGCATACACACATATACTGTATATACTATAATACGTGTGTGTATATATATATATATATACACAAACAATTACATACACACAAATGTACACACACATATATATATATTGTAATACGTGTGTGTGTGTATACACACACATATATAAGCATATATATGTGTACACACACACACATATATACACACACACACACATATATACACACACACACATAATAAGTATGGGTGTATATATGTATTTACACACACATATATAAGCATACACACACATATATTGTTGCAAGCCGCCTTGGGTCCCAACTTGGGAGAAAGGCGGGATAAAAATAAAATAAATACTCACACACACACACACACACATATATAAATCCACACACAAATGTACACACATTCATGAGCATTTCATCTAGGAAGCCAGCAGCCTCTTTCCACTCAAAAAGAGCAGCGCAAAGCTTGACGGCGAAAGAAAAAGGAGGCAGGGAGGAGGCACTCCTCACAGGCGCTTCTTCTGAAGCGGCCCTGCGGCCTCCAAATCCCCGCCCTTGCGTAGCCAGGCTCTGCCCGGCCCCCTCTCCCTTTGGCGGCCAGGCTGGCGCCATTTACACCCCGGAGGGCCCGCCGCCTCTCTTCCAAACAAGCAGCAGCACAAACCCCTGAGGAGGAAGGAGAGTAGCCTCCTCCTCCTTTCTTATGCAATATGCAAAGCCACCCCCAAAAAGTGAACCACCAAGCCTCATGAAATCTCCACTTTAATACATGGTCTTGTGTGGGGTGTTTGTTTTGTTTCTAATGGATAGAAAGGGAAAGGGCTGTAATAATGCACTGCTTTCCCCAGAAACATATACAAGGGAAGCCCTATAGGCCACAGTTTGCCATTGCCAACCCCTGAGGCTGAGAGAGTGTGACTTATGGCTGACGGGGGATTCGAACCCTGGTCCCCAGAGTCACAGTCCAGCGCTCAAACCACAACTGGCTCTCTTGGCCATATGTGAAGTTGAAGGCTTTCAAGACCAGCATCCCTAGTTTTTTGTGGGTTTTTCGGGCTATGTGGCCATGTTCTAGAGTTTATTCCAGCTGGCAAAACGTCAGGAATAAACTCTTCTAGAACATGGCCACATAGCACAAAAAACCCACAAAAAACTATTGGCCGTGTGTTGTGTGCCTTCAAATTGTTTCTGGATTAATGGCAACCCTGTCATGGTTTTTCCCCCTCTGATTTGTTCAAAGGAGGCTGGCCTTTGCCTTCCTCTGAGGCTGAGAGGGTGTGACTTGACCATGGTTGCACAGTGCGTTTCATGGCCAAGCGGGGATTCGAATCCTGATCTCCAGAGTTGCAGAACAACCTCTAAACCACTATGCCACACTGCCTCCTCTGCTGCAAACCTTTACCTAGAAACATGTACCACAACATCCAAAACCCACAAAACAGTGGTACCTTTATGGGACCAACCCAAACGCACAAAATACAGGATGCAAGCCTGTGGAACATTAACATAGCAGTAACTTCCAAGAAAAACCTGTGATAGGTTCACCTTGTTGCTGCTGTTGTTGTTGTTGTGTGCCTTCAAGTCTTTTCAACTTACAGTGACCCTAACACCTATCACAGGGTTTTCTTGGCAAATTTTTGCCAATATCCTCCTCTGAAGCTGAGAGTGGGACTTCCCCAAAGTCACCCAATGTTTTCTTCATGGTCGAGCCAGGATTTGAACCCTGCTCTCCGCAGTCAAAAGTCCAACACTCAAACTGCTGCACCACACTGGCTCTAGGTTCGCTTTAGGGCTGCCATAAGTAGGGAATGACTTGAAGACACACATCACACAACTTTATAGGAGTTGCAAACTCAGGCTTGCACCGCTAAGAACGTAAAACCGAGACTTACTTCCTCCTGCCAAATAATTAAAGAAATCCATTAAAGCACAATTCAATATTAGCCATAACAGTTCAATAGCAGTATACCCATAAGTAACAGTTCCAACCAAAGTGCAAACAAGCTATAAAGGAGCGATCTTTCAAATTTAGCTTCTGCCACAAATGCACCAGACTACCCTCAGGGTGCATCCACACTGTAGAAATAATGCAGTTTCATGCTTTTAAGCACTGTAGCTCCATACTATGGCACTCTGGGATTCGTAGTCTTACACAGTCTTTCTCCTTCTCTGCCAAAGAGTGCCAGTGCCTCGCGAAAATGCAAAGCCCAGGAATCTGTAGGGTAGATAAAGTGGTATCAAACTGCATTATTTCTACAGTGTAGCTACTGCACCCAAAGACGGGGAAATCATAGACAGGGCTACAATCTTAAAACACATTTTAAGTGGAAGAGGAATTTTCAGCACCACTTGCTTGAACTATTGTTATTCTACTTTATACTTCTTATATACTTTTTATAGTTCCTTTCTCCTTTTGTGTCAAGCCTGAGGGCAGGGAACTGTCTAACTAACAATTTGTAAGTCACTCTGAGAGCATTTCTAAAGAGCGGGGTATAAACGCAATTAATAATGATATACTTTTTTATACTCTGCCTTTCTCCCAATTTAGGGACTCAGTACCAAATGAACATACTCCATTCACTCTGCCATGTGTTCCTCTGCAAAATTACCTTATTGCCCACATTGATCAATGGACCTGATGCACACATTTCCATCTTGATGAAGGGCCCGTATGCCAAAATAAAAATTTTGGGGGACATCTTAATCTATATGAAAAGAAAAGCTTCTCAACCCTTAAATTCCTTTTACATTTCTAAGGAACACTTGCCAGTCCTATGATGGAGCTATACTGTAGACATAATGCAGTTTTGACACTGTTGAAACTCCATCCAATGGAATACTAGGAATGCCTTGTAGCTTTACAAGGCCTTTAGCCTTCGCTGTCAAAGAGTGCTGGTGCCTTGCCAAAGTACAAATCCCATTATTCTGTAGGCTAGAGCCATGGAAATTCAACTGGTGTCAAAATGCATTATTTCCACACTTGTATTATTATTGTATTATTGTTGTTGCATTATTACTATATCATTTCTACACAAGTGTTAGTGATTCACAAAGTTATTGCTGTGTTAATTTTTTACGTCTTTTTAAAAATAATAATTTAAAGCCAAAATAATAATAATAATAATAATAATGATTATTTCTACAATGCAGATGAACATTAAAAAGGAACAAGCTTCCCAACTCTCAAATAAGGACAGCCTGTGTTCTGGACTATGACTCTTGGGACCTGGGTTCGAGTCCCCACTCAGCCATGGAAGCCCAATGTGGGGTGCCCTTGATTCAGAGGAAAGCAAGGGCAAGCCTCCTCTGAGCAAACCTTGCCAAGAAAACCCCATCATAAGGTCAGTATGGGTCAGAAACGACTTGAAAGCACACAACAACATCTACAATAATAATAAGGGACACTTGCCAGTCCTGCAAGGGACAAATTTCCCAACTTTAAATGAGGGGTTATCCCTTCTAATAAAGACCCCTGGAAACTCTAGAGCCCATGAGGCTGAGGCTTCCAAGGAAAGCAATGGGGACATCTATTTATTTCATTTGTACGCTGCCTTTCCTCCCAGAAGGGACCACCAAATAAAATCAGAATAAAAACATACATAATAATAATAATCATAATAATAATAATAACAAATCGTTATAACAAAAATATCAAGCCTACATAGTAATCAGTAACATAAATGAAGTTTAAAGGCAGTAATAAAAATGAAATAAATAATAATAATAATAATCCACATTAAACTACCTTTCCCAGGATTCCCTGGCACTGAGCCAGGGCAGTCCATGCTGCAGTCTCAATGTGGGCTGTTTCTACAGTGTGTCTCTGGACCTTTCCCTGTATTAAGCCCTCCTCTTTCTTACCTGGCCAGGCTTCTCCCTCCAAGTGAAGCAGGCAGAGGCAGCAGGTGGAAAGACCCCGGATGTAGGAGCAAACCAGGGACAGACCCGCCTCTGGCCCGCAAAGGCTCCAAGAGTCCAAATGCTTCTCCTAGGGTGCTTCTGGAATCCTCACTCTGCCCTGCTTGCGAGGCAGCTCTCTCGTCCAATGGGGGCCTTCGTCCCGCCCCTAAACCCAGCCAATCGCAGCCGCGCACTGAATGAGCCTTCTTCCCTTCCTCCCTGAGGCGCCCTCCTTCTTCTCAAGCAGCTGCAGAGATAATCCCGCCTGACCCCAAATTAACTGCCCTGCCTCCTCCATGCTGTGGGTTCTACCTTCCCAGAATGCCATAGCATGGAGCCAGGGCACTTAAACGTCGTGGGTTCAGACTGGAGGTTTCTTTTGACAAACTCAGTTCCCAGGATTCCATAGCAATGAGCCATGGCAATTAAAATGGTGTCAAACTGGGATATTCTTCTCTGGTGCCAGGACAAGCTACAGTTCCCAGGATTCCCTAGCATTAAGTGGAGTCAAACCAGATTATTCCTTCCTCTGGTGACCATCCTAGATGACAGGCCACTTAAAGTGGTGTCAAACCAAATTATATTTTCCTTGCCCTGGTGCCAGAGAAACCAACATACGCTTCCCCAGAATTCCCTAGCACTGAGGCACAGCCGTTAAAATGGTGCCAAACCTGGATTGTTTCTTTGGTGCCACAACAAGTACATTACCAGAATCCCTAGCACTGACCATGGCAGTTAAAGTGTTGTCCAACTGGATTATTCCTGCAGTGTGGATGCAGCCTCTGACAGAGACTGGCATGATTCTGGTCTGTTGTGCAAAAAAGACATGCTTTGGTTGCCCCCCTCTGCCAGGGGCCAATAGCAACCGTGCCTGGATTTGCAAGCTATAATGTAATAAAACTGACTGAGCTTTCTTTCTTTCTCTGGCACCACTCTTTCTTTGCTCCAAAGAAGGAAAAAGGGTTGCAAAGCTCTTGTTTGCAAAGATGGCAGAGAAAAGCCCTAGGTTGGGCTGGGCTTGGTGACCAGCTGTCCTAACCGCAAAGGGGGCAAGGCACCGCAAATGTAGGCCATTCGTGAAAATGTGTGGGCATACAAAATAAAAGCTAAAAACACTCCTAGCAATATAAATTCATTACATGGTTTATTATATAGGTATATTACATCTTTATATACAGGTATATTGCCAACAATAAATACAGTGGAACCCTGTTATCGCAGGGGTTTGGTTCCCAGGTCCCCTGTGTATAACAAAATCCGTGGATTGCTCAAGTCCCATTGAAATATAAGGCATAGCCAAATGTTGTCCTGTATAAAAATGGAAATCAAGGTTTGATTTTGAAATTTATACTTTTTTTGAACATTTTCAAACTGTGGATGCTTGAATCCGTGTATAAAAAATCCGTGCATAAGGGCCAAGAGTTGGCCCTTGTTATCCGCTGGGTTCGGTTCCAGGGTCCGCACCTCGTGGTAACGAAATCCGTGGATGCTCCAGTCCAGTCAATCCAAGGCATAACAAAATGGTGTCTCTTATAAAAAGGAAATCAAGGTCTGCTATTGGAATTTATTTTTTCTGAATATTTTTAAAGCATGGGTGCTGAATCGTGGATAAACATCCGTGGATTAATAGATAATTTTATATAAATATACACTCATTACAAAGTTAATATTTGTCATTGGCAGGCAGTTCTAACACACACACATCACACACACACACACACACACACACATATATAAATCCAGTAGAAACCCGTGGATTGTGCCGGGACTGTGTTACAATTTTTTAAGCAATAATAGTTCTCCATCATGCGCTCACAAATACAGCTTTCACAATCCCCAAGGTGTTGTATCTCTCTCCCCATTCCCCGTGCCCAGACCTGAAATGCTTACCCAAATTGTCTCCTGAATTTTGCATAATTCCTTATATTCTCCAGCATGTAGATCTCCTACATTTGAGAGCCCAGCCTCCACAAGGCAATGCGGATTATATATCACGCTGACAGCGCCTGATGCAATCAACTTTGATCTTGCCTTTGAAATGCAAATGAAAGACAATAACATGCAACAAATATGCTGCCCTGATTACTGTATATGTTAGCCTAAAGTGATTCCAGATGGAAAAAAAACAAATGAAAATGAATGTTTCTTTGCCGTTGAGAATTGGAGAAGAAGGTGGGATTAGAAAGTATAATATAATAATATAATAATAATAATAATAATAATAATAATATATAATGGGGTAGGAATCATGCAGCCCTCCAGAGTGTGTTTAACTGCACCCTTCAATCAGCTCTAGCCACCATAAGGAAACACAGAGGGATTTTGTTCAGAGGGGTTGCCTTTGCATTCCTTAGGCTGAGACAGTGTGGCTTGTCCAAGGTCCTCCAATGGGTTCCATGCTGAGCAGGGAATCAAATCCTGGTTTCCAGACCTGTAGTCTAACTCTCAAACCATCACACCACCACGGCTCTGGTGGCATAATTACAACAGCAAATACTATCATGGCAAAAACTTATCGCACTGCTACCTTGGAAAGCTCATTGTTGATGGAAGCAAAGCGTACATATACATGGTCTCTCACATGGATAGCAGAGGGTTTAAGTGTAGTGTAGTGGTTTGAGCATTGGACTGTGACTCTGGAGACCAGGGTTCAAATCACGGCTCGGCCATGTAATCCCACTTGGTGATCCTGGGCAAGTCACACTTTCTCAGCCTCAGAGGACGGCTGAATCCGCTCTGAAGAAACTTGCCAAGAAACCCCCATGATAGGTTTGCCTTATGATTGCCTCAAGTCAGAAACAATTTGAAGGCATGCAACAACAACAACAACAACAACAAACCCCAACTAGGCAAATGGGACTGTACTCCCCCCACCGCAAAATGACCTGGGAATATTGGACCACCTAACCCCTGTGAATTGATCCTCTCCAGGGAATTATCAAATCAATATTTCTTAGTGTGTGAACATTTAGTATATTTTAGATTCATAGTTCCTGGAGAGGAAGACAGTAATTTTCATTGAACCCTCCCAAGAATAACAAAAGCTGCCTGTTAACAGTTGTCCAAAACACACTGCAGAAATAATCCAGTTTGAGACTGCTTTAACGGCCCTGGCCCAGTGCTAAGGAATCCTGTGAACTCTAGTTTATTGTGGCACCAGAGCTCTCTGACAGAGAAGGTGAATTGTCTTAGAAAACTACAGTTCCCAGAAATCCCTAGCACTGAACCAGGGCAGTTAAAGTGGTCTCAAACTGGATTATTTCTGCAGTGTGCTTTGGATCTATCTCATAAACTCTTATCTGGTAATAAGCTACACTGGAGGGTACTTCTAATAATATACCTTGTGTTTCTGAGATACTTCATATTTAATGATGTTTCAGTGGCAATTCATGGGGAAATTTATTAGCCCTAGCACTGCAAATATATGAAATTAATAACAACTTGCCTGCCAGTGGTGACTGCCACATATGTACCTTTAAAAAGGTCCCTGTACATAACAATCTTGTAATTTATTAGTTTCTTTTAAAATGTTTTAAAAATCAATATAGCTATGCTGGTGCATGAGAATAAAAAGAATAGTCGACCACTGGGCAATACTTTTTATTAGGCACTACCAGACTGTACAAGCTTTCAGGTTCTCCAGAACTCTTCCTCAAAGAAGGTGGTACAAACAGCAAGGAATGTGGAATAAGCAGAAACTGGAAGGTGAATGTTTTGCCCAAGGTAAGAGAAAGAGCTGAGATTTAGCTGTCCTTTTATATTTCAGAAAGGAGGAACAGGAATTACTACTTCTTTTTGTCCTAGAAAGTGTGACATGGTGTAATTTGATCCCCACTAGACACCTGTGACAAATTCATTTTCTCTGCAAATCTGCATTTTGAGATTGGATTTAAACTGCTGATCTCATCTCATCTTTTCTCTTTATTCCAGTATCTCCCATTTTTTTCAGAAACAGGTCTACCGTGAAATAAAATAAAATAAAAATATTAAACAAGCAATAACATACAAGCCTTGGTTCTCCTTTGAATCATCTTTGTTGTTGTTAGCTGCCTTTGAGTCGATTTCAACTCATGGTGACCCTGTGAATGAGATGTCTCCAAGCCCCCCTATCCTCTACCTCTCTGCTTAGGTCCTGTAGGATCTGCCCTATTGTCTCCCTTACTGAGTCTGTCCGTAGGTAGTCTTCTTCTCTTTCTACTGCCCTCCACCTTCCCAGCATCATTGTCTTTTCTAATGAATCGTGCCTTCTCATGATGTGGCCCAAGTATGACAGCCTCATGTTAGTCTTCTTGGCTTCCAGCCCAGAGAGTTCAGGCCTGATCTGTTCCAGGACTCATATGTTTGGGGCTAGATGGACACACAGGCGGGGTACAGACTGCCGCTTTGCGGCGGTCTGCTGCCGCCGCCAGTAGGTCCGCAGGGGAGCCGGAGCCTTCAGACGGCCCGACTCCCGCGCGGACCGAAAAAAGAAGCTTCAAAATGGAGCTTCTTTTTTCGTCGCGTTTGCGACGTAGCGAGGCGCCAGGGGCACGCTCGCTACGTCAGCAGCGGTGCGACGCGTACGGACGCTAAGCATCCGATACGCAAAGATGGCGCCGGCCATGTAGAAGGGCCGGCGCCATCTTGTACGGACGGAGTCCGTACTAGGCCATGGGGCGTCTAAAAGAGACGCCCCTTTTTTAAAATGGGACGTCCTCCGGACGTCCCAAATGGCGGTGCAGAAAGCACCACAGTCTGTGCTAGTACATATTAGCTTCTTGCAATCTTTGCATAGAGTTGCCTGATGAGTGAAATGCAATCCTCAACTGTAATTTAATCTCCATCAAGGGGAATCCATTCCACATATAACCCTCCACATGACTCACACCAGCCAGCAGGCAAGATAGCCGGAAAGTACGCAATAAATGTGTAAGTGACGTTAGTAACAGGAGCCAGACACTCTCTATGAATGCAACAGAATTCGGCCTTGGCAGTGTCATTCAGAGATGGGTTACCCAGTGCTTTAAAAGGGCTGAATCTGCGATCATTCTACTGGCATAGCTAGTTGATGCTCCCTTTAGACAATTTACATTTGCCTAATTTGCATTAGTACTATAGGACAGCATCATGACAGTGAAAGCAGTGTCAAACTACACTAATTCTGCAGTGTGGCATCAGCCTTTGCCTGGCAAAACTAGTATAACTCATTTTAAACAAATAAGTGCAAAACAGGTCTTGCTTCCTTAATATTTTATCCTGCCATCAATTATCAGGACAATACACTTCCTTTTAAAAAGACAAATCTCAATGCACACTACACAAGGCTGCATCCACACTGCAGAAATAATGCACTTTAACATTGCTTTAACTGCCATGGCTCAATGCTATGGAATTCTGGGAATCATAGTTTGTTGTGGCACCAGAGCTCTCTGACAGAGAAGGCTAAATAGCTCACAAAACTACAAATCCCAGAATTCTATAGCATTCAGTTATGGTAAAGTGGTGTCATCCTGGATCATTTCTGCAGTGCGGATGCAGCCTTTGACAAGCAAAGCACACAAGCACAAGTCTGGGGTTGATATTTTAGTGACATTCTTTCTAAGTGAGGGATTTGATTAGGACAAAACCCTGAATGAATCTGATTTCTAGCCCATCTGGAGGAAAAGCAGAGAGGAGGAAAATAAAAATAACCCACAGAATTTGTGGCAATGTGCCTCCAAAATGATATAGCTGAAAACTTGCCAAATGAAATGACCCATTACCAGAAGAAGACTCTCCTAATGAGAGAACTGAAATTAATTGAACTTTGGCAACATTTGCCTGGAGGTCAATGCCACTGGAGCATACCAATTAAACTGGCAATAAAAGAAGATAGACATGGCTAATGTGAAGAGTTACTTTTCTTACTCATCTCCTCCCCAAGCAGTGAAAAGGCTCAGGGACATCGCTACAGGGTTTAACTATTAACTATTAAACTTTAATAGTTAAGCTGAGAAATCAGTTGTGCCTTGCAAATAGGTGTGTCTCTGCTTTAAATTATTCTCCTACACAACAATGAATAACTTTGAAAGTTTTCTCCCCAGTGGGCAAGATTACAAGATATTTTGTTCATTTTTTTATTATTATTATTTTGTTTTGTTTTGTACAAACTTAATTTGTGCAAAAGCCCGTAGTTTGTGCAAAAAATAATTTGGGCAGAAAGTTTATTTTGTGCAAAACAGGCTGCTGTCTGTGTAGAAATGTTAGGCTGAGGCTGCTACCTCAGTAAGCAGGTTTAGAGTCTATTGATCAGCAAATTGTTGTTGTTCCATTTATTTTGACTGAGCTTTTTACTACCAAAAATGGGGCGATTTGGAGGTGCCAGAATACATCATTGCTGTCTAGGGTAAAAAAATCCTTGTTGCAGAGGTGGTGTCATTGGTTGCTCTGGCTCAGGCAACAAAATGTCTTGAGATAGTGGCAACATTAGCATTGGTGTCACCTGGTGTGGTAATTTTGGGAGAGGTCAGCAGTAGCAGTGATCTCTCCAGCTTCCTACGCCTCCCGAAATCTGGTCGCTGGCACTGCTTCCCAATGGTAGGCAGCCCAGGCAAGACTTGGCGAAGGAGGCACTTTAGAGAGAGGGGCAAAGATGAGGATTCCCACCCCCACCCCCAGAAAGAGATAAAATTTCAGGGGCATTTTCTCTTCTTCATCTAGCTCTTCCGCAGCAGTGTTTTGACTGTACAGCATATACACAAGCAGTCATGGAGAATTCTGTCCTCTCACATCTGCCCAGAGACAGATGAGAAGCCCTCCATCCATTCTAACTGTCACCATCCTGACCTCAGAGGGAGAGAAGAAGAGGCAGGCACCAGGGACGTAGCTAGGATTTTAGGAAAGGGGGGGGGAGTGGTTCCAGACTAAGTGCCACCATTATAATGGGGCTTGGGTGCGGCAGCGCAGCAGCACACACCATTCATTTTTCTAATGGAAGGGGGGGGTCCGGACCCGAAGACCCCCCCCCTTGGCTACGTCCCTGCAGGCACAGCTCCACCATGGATAGCCCAGAGGCAGATGAAAGGCCCTTCGTCCATTCCAATTGCCACTGCCTCAGAGGGAGAAAAGAGGCAGGCACAGCTCAACTATAGCCAGGCCAGAGGCAGATGAAGGGCCTTGGAGGGAGAGGCGAAGAGACAAGCACAGCTCCTCCATGGATAGCCCAGAGGCAGATGAAGGGCCCTTCATTCATTCCAATTGCCACTGCCCTGACATTTCACAGCCTGTGTTTCCTCAGCCCTCTTCCACCATTCTAAATAGAGGGAAAATGGCAGCTGGGCAGTTGTAAAAAGATGTTATAAAACAGACTTGCTTTATCAGAGAATCCTGTAACCATGTGTGCACTTGCCAAGTACTTGAAGATTTTCTTATCTGTAAAAATTGTTCTCTGCACAAAAATGTTGGGAGTTTTGCATAAATCCTACTCTTGGGCACAAAGGAATTCTGCACACAAAAGTCTTAAAATGTAAATATATCTCACAGTGATTTACCTTTACTCAGTAGGATTTCTAAACAAAATAACACACGCACACACCCATAAGATGTGCAGGGGTTTTGCACAGAAATTATTTCCAGAACCTATCAGGGTCCTTCTTCAGGCAAAGATGTTAACCTAAAGCAAGCAGGGGAGAGAGGGGATAATTCATAATGAAGTTGTCTGCATGGTGTATTGAATTGTAGGATAAAATTTTGTAATGTGACATGATACTAAGCACAGATTTATACATGGCATGTGATGCCATCAATCTCATGCAAGATTTTTGGCATTTGCTCCTGGGCACTTATTTTGGAAACTGTCAGTTACTTAGGTGGAGGGGTGTTTCACAATGTTGGCAAAGAAAAAACAAGACAAGTAAGGTCAGGTGGATCTCCAAAATCAGCTGCCGTAATTACATCAGCTATCTGTCCACCAGCCAGTGGTTAAAAGGTCAGGGCTGCTGCCCATGCTGATGACAGCAAGTCTTGTTTAGTCTTTCTAGGCTGCATTCCCAAGTTTAAATATCAAGAAACATGGTATTAAATTAGGCAGGGCTTATTTCCAAATAAACATGTTCAAGATTTGGTTATAAGTACTTGGAGAGATAACTTCTCTGACACAGAAGGAAAATAATGCAGCTCTCCAGATTTTGTTCTGCTGCAATCCCCAACAGCCCCCAAGCAGCATAGACAATAATGATGAATGCTGGGAGATGCACTCCAACAACCTCCGAAGTGACACAATTCCAACCCTTGCTCCTTCCAATGGTACATTCCTATGCATACCTCCTCAGAAGTATGTTCTGTTATGTCTCATGGAACTTATTCTCAGATTTGTATGTAGGAGGGCAGCAATTCTATAAACACAGGGAGACTGGAAAGAGAGAGAGAGAGTCATGGGATCCTGGGATTTGAAGTTTAGGAACAAGTACTTAGAATTCTCAACCAAAGAGCTCTAGTGCCCTACCAAACTACAAATCCCAAGATTCCATTGGATGGAGGCATGGAAATTAAAGTGGAATTGTAGTATTTTGAAGCAGACCCTGGAATAATCTACTGCAAAGCAAAACCAAAACAAAACACAGACATGGGTAACAGGCCTGTGACTGATGTCAAAGAAGAACAATTCAGAAGCTAATCAATATCCTTCGAAGGTTAATTCACATCTTTCATTTCATCATTCAAAGATTTGACTCTTGAATATGCAAACAGCAACAGTATTGGAATGCTTCATATACAGTATATATATATACTGCCCTCTCCTGGAATAATATGATTTTACAGTTTTATATAAAACTATGGAGGCAGTGGTTTCTAACTTTTGGGGCCTCATGATCCTCTTTGAGAATCTGGTTACACTTGCTTGTTTTTTGGGGATGACATTGTATTTTATTTATAGCCCCCCTCCTGAGTTTTCACCACATTTCTGCCAGTATTTTTCTTATAAGTAAAACTCCATTAAGAAATAGATAGATTAGTGTAATACAGGCATTTCCCCAAGAATCTGGCATCCACCCTTTTTCTAAAACTCATCACACACTATTTTTAATGGCTGAAGTAGCTCAAATTTCTTATGCTTCAGATAGTCCACCTGGGGCTGGCTCTTTACAGATTTAATCTTTATAATTTCTTCAGTAAGTTCCATAATTGTCACATTCAGTCCTGTCTTTTGTTCCAAATATAATTTGTCCAGCTGGAGTTTGTTCAAGTAGTTTTTCATATCTAATATTTTCTAATTGCCCCTCACATATGTCTGCATAATATTTCACAAAATATTGTAATATTTTCAAATTATCCATTAAAAACTGATCTCCCTTCCATATCTTTGTGTCATTCTTACTTATCCTTTCCTGCCTCGACTTATAAGAAAGCCACTTCCCAGATTTATATGTGAATTCAAAGTGCTTTTGCTTAAGATACGATAGTTTTGCATTCATTTCTTGGACTGTAAACATTGAGAACCAACCTTGGAGTAACTTTTTGTTGTTGTTGTTGTTGTATCTCTTTATCAAACATTTTCTTGTTTTCTCCTCCAATTTTTATATTTCCTCCATAGACTTTTTAACCTTTCTCTCTTTTTTCAGTCTAGAATAATATTTTATAAATTGCCCTCTTGTGTAACTTTCCTTGGATCACAGACTATTGTGGGCTTTGTATCCTTACATGATGATGATGATGATGATGATGATAATAATAATAATAATAATATTTATATTTCCTGCCTCTCCCACAGAAAGAGGCAGGATTACATCAGTAAAATAGTACAATACCAATACAAAATACAGTCAATAAAATACTAACATTCTCATTATTTCAATAAAATAGCTAGGTCATCATCTAGTCATCGGATAATCATACAATCGTAGTCAGGAGTGGAGTTTCATCTTTAATAATCTCCTATACAAGGTCGGGTGGGTAAAGCCGCCAGAAGAGACCCGTCTTAAGTGCCTTCTTAAAGGCATCTAAGGTGGTGATAAAATAGATCTCTTCCGGTAGGTTATTCCACAATTTAGGAGCCACTGTCAGGATTTGAAGGGTTAAAACACAGCACACAGGGAAATGCTTGATGTGTGTGTGTGTGTTTGGCCATGAGCATTCAGCACAGTGGCAAGGCTGATCATCCACAGCTGATGCTCATTGGGCCAAGGACACTTCAATGTCCAAGTGCACGTAGCCATGGATGATGAAACATGTGTCTGGATTGCACAGGAGACACATGACATGGCTACACACCTGAACTCACTGGGTTTGGGAGACCACATGGTCTGGAGTCTATATAAACCCAGGGGTTGCAAGGGTGTGGTGTGGGTTTGAAGTAGGAGTTGGATTGGTATGTTGTGGGGTTTGAGAGATCTAGTTTTGTATTATAGCACTGTTAATAAAGAGCACTTTGGGGACTTTTGTTTCTCTGGTGGTTTATCAGAAGAAGCTACAGCATCGGTTTACTGTGTGTCCCTGGAGGCTCCTGCATTGCTGCAGTTCCTGGAAGACATCCAGTAGCTGACATCCCAGTTGGACTCTGGGAGCCACACTTCGGCTTCTGGAAATTTGCCAGCTCTGTTCCAAGGGTCTGATTTAACCCCAGGATTCGTTTGAGTTGCTGACAAGGGTTGTTGGACCCCAGCAGTTGCACTGACAGCCACAGCAGTGAATGCTCTATGGGAAGTTGTTGTTAACCTAGTCTTATGATATTCTAGTAAATTCTTCCCGGAAGTTCTGAGTGTGCAGGGCGGATTATGTAGGGAGAGACGTTTCTGTAAGTAACTCGGGTTCGAGCCATGTAGGGCTTTAAAGGGAATAACCAACACCTTGTATTGCGCCTGGCAGCTGATCAGCAGCCAGTGAAGAGATTTCAACACAGGAGTTATATGGTCAGACCTAGGTGTACCGGTGACCAATCTGGCTGATGCGTTTTGAACCAATTGAAGCTTCTGAACTTGTTACAAGGATAGTCCCATGTAGAACGCATTACAGAAATTTAAACGAGAGATGACCAGTGCATGTACCATTGCTTCAAGGTCCTTTTGGTCCAGGTAGGGACGCAGTTGGCTTATAAACTGAAGTTGATGCCAGGCACTCCTGGCCATTGCATCCACTTGAGATGACAACTGTAGAGATGAGTCCAGGAGCATTCCCAAACTGCAAACTTCGTCCTTTAGGGGAAGTGTGACCCTGACTAGGACCGGTTGATAAATCTCCATTCCCATACTTGGGGTACTTATCACAAATACCTCCGTTTTCTCTAGATTCAGCTTGAGTTTGTTTTCCCTCACCCAGCCCATTACCGACTCAAGGCAGGCATCCAGAGGAGAGATGCCATCCTTAGTCACTGCAGCAGTCAGAGACATAGAGAAGTGGATTTGGTGTCATCAGCATACTGATAACACTGCACCCCATGTCTCTGGATGATCTCTCCAGCGGTTTCATGCAAATGTTAAACAGCACGGGGGACAGGATGGTGCCCTGAGGGAAGCCAGATGTCAGTTCTCTTTTAGAAGAACAGCTGTCCCCCAGCATCACCATCTGGAATCTGTCCAAGAGGTAGAACTGGAGCCATTGGAGTGCAGTGCCCCCAATTCCTAACCCCCTCAGGCGTTCCAGAAGGATAACATAGTCTGTGGTATCGAATGTAGCTGAGATGTCCAAAAGCACCAACAGAGTCACACTTCCCCAGTCGATACCCAGACAGAGATCATCGACTAAAGCGCCATGGCAGTCTCAACTCCATATCCTGCCTCGAAGCCAGTTTGAAATGGGTCCAGATAATCAGCTTCATCCAGGACAACCTGGAGCTGGAAGGCAACTGCCCTCTCTATCACTTTACCCAAGAATGGTAAAAGGGAGACCGGTCTGTAATTATTCCTCACCAGGAATAATTTTTTTAAAAAAAAAAAAAGCAGTTAAACCACTGCTGTTTTAATTGTGATGGAAATTTTCCCTCCCTGAAGGATGTATTAATTATGGATCATAGTAATATTTTTACTGCATCCCCACCCTGGGCGGTCAACCATGATGGACAAGAATCAAGAGGGCACATTGCCCTCTTTACACTTCCAAGAAGCTGAGCTAAACAAAAATCCTCAGTTCTTATTTGCACTGTTGTAATATTTTTGCATTCAAAAATAAATATTAATTAAATATTAATAAATATTAATTAAGTCGCCATCTAAAATAGGTTTGTTCTGTTTTCAGGCACATGGTGGTAGGATTCTGATCTGAATTTTTTTATTATTGAAAAGGATTTCATGATGCTTTGAAATAAACATACAATCTCTAGAGTTTGGTTGTAAATTTCCCCAACTATTAATCCAAAGTACTCCACACATTTTAAAAAATCCAGGTTGTCTCCCCTGATACCTTATATTGTTGTTGTTGTTGCTGCTGCTGCTGCTGCTGCTGCTGCTGCTGTTGTTGTGTGCCTTCAAGCCATTTCTGACTTATAGTGACTCTAAAGTGACTCTATCACAGGGTTTTCTTGGCAAGATTTGTTTAGAGGCAGTTTGCCATTGCTTTCCTCTGAGAGAGAGTAACTTGCCCAAGATCACCCAGTGGGCTTATGTGTCCATGTGGGGATTTGAACCCTGGCCTTCCAGTCTCCTAGGGGCTGTACAAATAGCCCCTAAGGGGCGACATGCAGCTGCCCCTTTCCTGGCCAGATCAGGGCCATGGCAACCTCATGCCGTGGCCTTGATCCGGCCTCTGGAGGGTGCAAAAAGGAGCCACAAAAAGTGACTCTTTTTTGCACCCTGCAAAGGGTGCCATAGCTGTGGCAGCACGGTTGTATAATGCCCCTTTGGTCCTGCATCATCTGGATGCAGCATCTAAGCTGTGCCATGATGCCGCACACTGTCTGGAACAGCATGTGGGGTGGAGTCAGGGCATCCAGTGTCAGGATGCTGCACCCTGATTCCACCCACAGGCTCATACAACATTCAAACCACTACACCATGCTGGCTCCTTTACTGGAACATTTACTTTTGTTGGTATCAACAATTCCATTTTATTGAGAAAAACAGCTTCATTCTAATCACCCATGTAAACCAGATTTTGTAGGTTAAACATTACACATCTGCCTTGCCTAGCTTCAAAATTTATTTAAGTTGTACTGTGATGGTTAAAAATATAGCTACAATAGATTTGTAGAAAATGGAGGCACAGTGGTCACATAAAAGTAAGATTTTTGAGTTGAGGCCTTGTGAAGTAAAATACTGAATAGGATGTGCAGTAGACAGGCACATTCTGTTTAGAGGCAGAATGACCATTTGGAAAAATCATTTGGTGCCTGCTACTCTTTTGATAGCCATAATAACCAGAATAACATCCTTGGAAGAGAGAATAATACAGGTGATAAGGAAAAGGGAATGCGGCCAAATGTGCTTAAATTATATTTTAATGTATGCATGTATCTCTTTTCTCATTTGTAAGACAACTTATATGTTTAAATTTTGTATCAGCCAATAGAATATATCAGAGAGGAAAAGAGATGGCAAAGGAGTATCCAGCAGATACTGGCTGCTCTTCTCTCCCTTAAAGGCCGTACCAGTGGCAGTTGATATGAAGGGAGGGCCTCTCACCAACCACTGAAGTCAAGGCATGTTTGAGCTGTGCCTGACTGCTCTTCTCTTTCTCAGAGGCCAGAGCAGTATAGTAGTTAAAAGTAAGGAGTGCTAGGTGATTAAGACCAGAAACATTTGGAGAGTCTCATAATTCCCACTCAGAGGAGACTATCACACAGTGGCCAATTCAGCAATAACCACGGCAATGAAAATAAAATGAAAATAAAAAGCAACACTAATGCTATAGTGGTTTCACACAGTCATGCAATCGTGCAATTAAAAATAATATCACAACGACATTTCACACACATCCATAACTGAATTGTTAGTATATCACAATTGATTGTTTTGTGTATGTGCCATTTCGGCGCAACTGCGCATATCTGCAAATCCTGTTCCCGGCCGCAGAGAAGAAAGACAGAAAAAATAAAATGTATTACTTCAGCCCCTTGTTTTAATCCAGTGCTAACTAAATTCTGCCTCATAGCTTGAGAAAATATTGAAATCCACTGCAAAACTGATCCTGGCAACGAGAATGGCTTGCAAGCACCGCAATGCATTCTGGGTATCCCTAGTTGCTTGTGCAATACCAGTAATCAAGCCCAATTGGCTTTCACACTATTGCAATTGCGCTTCATTCCCGCTATTTTGAATACATTCATGATGAATGGTAAGTTGCTGGAGCATTGCAGATTATTCACACAGGAACTCCCAAATGCACATGACACTGGAAATGTGCAATTTTGCCAGGATTATGCTTTTTTCTTCCCTCTTTTCCCCTCGTGCGATAATCTCCAGAGGCATCAATAGGGAGTATGAGGGGTTCAGCCTGCACCAGGTGACACCCTAAGGGGGATGACACTGCATCACCCTGTTCTTTTTCACATTAAATTGTTTCACTGAATGTATCTTATACTGAGATCTTCAGATACAGGGAGGCCCAAACATATTTTAATTAATAAATTTAAAAATAAAATGAGTCACTTTAACCTTTTGTGTGTGGGTGGGTGAGCTTAAATTGCTAGCAGGGCTGAATGGAGAAGTCAAAATCCCCAAGGTCCAGAATTCTGGAGGACCTGAGTTTCCTGAGTGAAAAACACTGAGAGCACACAAGCAAACTGCTTCATGTGAAGTCAAAGGCTTTCATAGCCGGCATCCATAGTTTTTTGTGGGTTTTTGGGGCTATGTGGCCATGTTCTAGAAGAGTTTCTTCCTGACGTTTTGCCAGCATCTGTGGCGGTATCTTACGTCAGAAAGAAACTCTTCTAGAACATGACCACATAGCACGAAAAACCCACAAAAATCTGCTGCATCTTTTCCTAGCTTGTCTGTTCTTCTTCATTAATAACTTTTGCCATCTTGAATGCACTCTGATGTTGTTTGGCCACAAATGTCCTAGTTTTCATCTTTGAAATTTTGGAGAGTATGTTCTATTCTTCACCTGTGTGTATATGCTTTCTACAAAATACATGCTAGTATCTCACCAGGCCAGAAAGTAGCTATAATGTCTGTTGCTAAATTTGGGGAGGAGGCCCTAATCATACATCTTGTCCCAGGCTCAGTATCAGCTTCCCCAGCTTGAGGAACCTGTGGCTCTGCAGATGGTGATTGTGGGTGCATCTGCACTGAAGAATAAATGCCATTTGATGTTGCTTTAACTGTCATGGTTCAATGCTACGGAACCCTGGGATGTGTAGTTTTGTAAGTTATTTAGCTTTTTCTGTTGCAGATCTCTGGCACCACAAACAATTACAAATCCCAGAATTCCATAGCATTGTGCCATGTCAGTTAAAAGTGCTGTCAAACTGCATTATATCTACAGTGCAGATGCATCCTTACCTAACCTTCCTATATTTTTCTTGGTGGTAACTGTGGTGTAATGGTTAGAGTGTTGGATTGAAATTTCAGGTTCTACCAGATGCAACTGTCCTGATTTGGCAAGGATAGTCCCAATTAATCCTCCATTGTTCCACCACATGGCTTGGGCCCGAGTTACTTACGGGAACGCCTCTTCCTACACAATCCGCCCCACACTTTGAGAGTTTCAGGAAAAAACTTTCTGGAAATACAAGCCACCAGATTGTGTATAACCTCTCAAAGAACTTTCACTGCTGTTGCCCCTAAATTATGGAATAGCCTGCTGGAAGAGATCCATCTAACTACCGTCTTGGACACTTTCAGGAGGGCTGTCAAAACGGAGCTCTTCCGGCGGGCATACCCTCCTGATCCTGATTAAGACACCATGTTATCTGTCAGATTGATTCCCTGTAATTGACCACTGTAGCATGTTTTGAATTTTTACTGTTCCTGGATTGTGATTGTATTTTAAATATTGTATTTTACGGTATTGCATTTTATGACTGTATTTATGGTTTTATCAGGTTGTAAACCTGCCTCGATCCGAAGGGAGAGGTGGGGCAATATAAATAAAACTTTTATTATTATTATTTATTAATTCAGTTGCTTTTAAAATGTCCCTGTTTCTCTCTCCTCCTCCCACTTTCCCCCTTTGACATCAGCTTACTTCAGCTGGTACACACTAATAGACTGGTGTTATACACTGGCCTCGGGGCAGAGTGAGGGTGTGGCATCTGCATGACACTGCTTTGAAGCTGCCATCATGCCTTGCGCCCAACTGCACGGTGGGCAGTGTTATGGCACACCATTGGTGCTGCGTCCAGATGACCCAGCATCAAAAGGAGTGCCAGAAAGGTGCCTTTTCCCTGACATGAAAAAGAGTGGCATTTTGTAGTTTCTGGGGCCCCGACCCAGCACTGATGGGGGGGGGGGGGGCAGGCCACTTAAAAGGGGTGGTCTGTTTAGCCCCCAAGTTCCTCATTGGAAGAAGAAGACAGTGTCTGGGTAAAGCTCCTGGGTGCACTCACATTTGTTTGAATTTGCTATCGGTTTGTTATTGATAACTGTAACCAAACAAAGATAAATTGGATCAAGAAATAAGAATATTCGGAATGGGGAGGGCAGCCATGAAGGAACTAGATAATATCATAAAGGGTAAAGACATACAAATGAGCACTAAAGTCAGAATCATCCAAGCTATAGTATTCCACATCATCATGTGAGGAGGTGAGAACTGGACAGGGAATAAACTGAACAAGAAGAAAATCAACTTCTTTGAGATGTGGTGCTGAAGAAGAGCATTGAGGATTCCATGAACAGCCAAAAAGATAAACAAATGTGTCCCAGAACAAATCCAGCCAGAAATCTCCCTGCAAGCCAAGATGACAAAACTGAGGCTATTGTTCTTTGGCCGCATCATGAGAAGGCATGACTCACTCACAACATTGCTAGGAATGAGGGTGACACCACACCAGATGGTTAGACTCAATTAGGGAGGTCACACCCATGAATTTAGAGACCTATAAGCCAAATGGTGGAAGATCGCTGTTCTTGGAGATGTCTCATCCACAGGGTCACCATGAGTTGGGGCCAACACAGGGGGGGGGGGCAGTTAAGAGTGGGAAAACTGGTGATGTTGAAGCTTGAGTAGTAGGACAGCAGTAGGCTGAAATTAAAATGTAAGAACAAGGAGAGATTCTTTACCGCTGACATACGACACTGTAGAATCTAAAATGTCAACTAGCCAGGAAGCTGTAAATCTACTTACTTGGCTTTGTTTGGCAACTGGGAGGTGAAAGAACAAACTGCTGAGGAACAGGATATAAGGGAGGAAGAGTGATGAAATAGAAGAAGAGGAAAGAGACATTGTGCTTGATTTTTAAGAATCTGTGATGGAGTTCCTAGCACAGCTGTAATGTCTGCCATTAGTGTCTGCCATTATGATTCAACATTCACCATGCTTACCAATTCTTATGGTGTACTAATAATCAACACCATTGTCACTGTTTAAAATACAGTATGCTTCTTTATGTTACTGGAGTGTATGCCATTGTTATTGTTATTATGGACACTCACTCATTGGTTTCAAAAGTAGGATTTTTGGCCAGCTGTTTGTTAGATCACAGAATATCTTTCGCTGTGGTCACAGAGACTTGGCAGCCAATGGATGCCTCTGTTCTTTTGGTTACTCTTAAAGTGCATGGCTTTCCTAGTGTGCACTCCCCTCAAATGGCAAACTTTAACATACAAAGCCCCCTTGTCATGAACCAATGATACTTCATTAATATCTTTTAAAGTGATAACACTGTAAATAGGTGCAAGTGACAACATTACAATCGCCAAGATTTATAGGCCCCCTGGAAGGAAAGGGACCTTCCTGGAAGAATTCTGAGTGGTGATCTATATTTGTGTCTTTAAACCCTGTTCATATTATTTGTGAGGACCAACAGTCATAGAGATGCTTCTTCATTTTCTCAGATTCCCCCCTCCCCCCTTCCTGGACATTTTTAATCTGAAAATTGTGGAAATCTCTCCCACTCATGAAACTGGAAGGACTTTGGTTTTGCTCCTGTTTAGGAAATAGACACTGAGCTGGATGAAGTTACAGATGCAGGTGTTATATAAGATAATTTCTAAGTGTTCTGCAAAGTTATCACTTCTTCCTCCCCCTACCATACAAGTGAAACATTGTTGGGATTTATCTAGGGTTGTTTCTGCACTGCAGAAATAATGCATTTTGACACTGCTTTAACTGTCATGGCTCAACGCTACGGAATTCTGCGCTTTGTAGTTTTGTGAGATATTAGCTTTCTCTGTCAGACAGCTCTGGTGTCACAACAGACTATAAATCCCAGAACTCCACAGCATTGTGCCATGGCAGTTAAAGTAGTGTCAAACTGCATTATATCCATAGTGTAGAGGCAGCCTAGGATCTATCCGGATTCTTTTTCTCAAGTCAGTTATGCATTGATGTTTTAGGTCCAACCATGGAGCGATGGAGGAACAAATGGATGAATGGGGTGCTAAGGAGTGAAATGAAACTGCAAGACACACTGATGACTTTATGGAGGATGCATTGAACCCAGGTGCTTTGACTAATAAATTTAACACTTTACCAAAAACTGCTCTAGGAGTTGTGACACCATCAAGAACTTGCTTCGTCATTACAAGACTGACCAAGATTTTGGCTGCATGCAGAGGTGCATATAGAATGATTTATTGTCCTAAAGTATAGATGACCACAAGGAACCCTTAATCTATCTATTAAGAATTATGCAGAAAACAGGTGTAAATAGATCAAGAATCCTTATCCGCAACATTTTCTAAGGTCCAAAACACACTGCATAAATAATACAGTTTGGGACTGCTTTAACTGCCCTGGCTCAATGCTAGGAAATTCTGGGAACTGTAGTTTTGTGAGGCATTTAGCCTTCTCTGTCAGAGAGAGTTAGTGCCACAATAAACTACAATTCTCAGGATTCCCTAGGACTAATCCAGGCAGTTAAAGCGGTCTCAGACTGGATTATTTCTGCAGTGCGTTTTGGACCTAAGATAACAAAAAATTAACCAGAGGTGGTATATGTACATATACAAACTGCCATCAGTTGATCTACTATAGCCATTGGCCCAAGCCATGTTTTCACTATGGGGCAGCATTTCATTTTTCTCTGTTACAGAATCAGTCATGGATCAGATTGTTTTCTCTTCTTCCTCCACTTCCTGCCCTACTCACCTTTTCCCTTCCTTTCTTTATCCAGTCTTTTTGCTTCAACTCTTGCCTTACATAACCTATTTAGTGAATTGTTCTTTTTTCAGGGGGTATTTACCTGAGGTGCATACTGTCTTGCATCCTCTGCTAAAAGCAACATTCTTTGGTTCCTTCCCTTTATGATAATTATCATCTTGTTTCTCTTCTCCAATTTCTTTCCAAAAATCTGGATAAAGCTGCCCTATCTCAAGTGATGTCTGGCTACACGTGATTTTCTTGACCCATTTCAGTCAGGGCTTCGTATAGGTCTGAAATGGCCTACATGTTTTATGGAAAAGTCAAATTTAATGCTGCCTTTAAAAATCATTTTATAAGAGCTTCTCTTATTAAAACTTGGGAAAAGTATAAAAGATGGATTAGCCCATTTACCCCTCTTTGGTTATCCGCCCATGAAGCACTGTTTAACACCGATGTCCAAAAGAAAGAAAATTGGTTGACTTATAAAGATGTATTAATAAAAAAGGGAAAAGAATTTGTAATGAAATCTTTGGAACAGATTAGAACGGAAGGTCACAAGTGTGACTGGTTTTTATATCATCGATTACAAGCTAGATACAAAATGGATAAAGGAACAATGAAAATGGTGGCGAAACCAACAAAGTTAGAAGAAATTATGGTACAAGAAAAACCTGCTGCATTATCTAGATTATATAAGGCATTGTTGGAATTTCGAATGGAAGGAGATTTAGTAAAAGAAAATATGATAAAATGGGCAAAAGATTATAAAAAAGCATTGGAATTAAGACAATGGGAAATATCATGGGGGAAAAGAATGAAATATACAGTTAGTCAGGATAGTAAGCAAAATTTTGTACAGATCATGTATAGACAGCACCTCTCTCCTGAAAAATTATGTAGAATCTATGGAAAAGGACAAAATTTATGTTGGAAGTGTGAAAGGGAAAGGGGTACCTTTTTTCACCTATGGTGGGAATGTGTTCAAGCTGAAAAATTTTGGAGAATGATAGCCAAAGGAATCAAAGATATATTAGATGTGGATTTAAAATGTAGACCGGAAATCTTGTTATTAAATATGTTGGAGGATAAGATAGAAAAGAGCTATGGGAAAATAATTTTTATATGTTGACTGCTGCTAGGTTAACATTCACGAAATATTGGAAATTAAAGAAAGATATTGAGATAGAGGAGTGGATTATCAAATTGATGGAACTGATGGAAATAGACATAATTTCTGAAAGATTAAGAGAAAATACAAAAATGATTTCAGAAATAGAGGAGAAGAAAAAAGCAGGATAAGAAGAACTGGGAAAAAATGTACATTTATATAAAGGAGAAATGGCCAAACATACAAGATAAAATCTAACAAGGTACTTACGAATGTAAGTAAGTAAGCTTAGATTAGAAGGAATTGACTAACTAAAGAACTTTACACTGTAAAAAATTAGAATAAGATAGTAAGAAGGGTAATGAGTGAAGTCATAGAAAAAAAATTAAAATAAACATCTGTAAACAGATACACACAGATAAGCAGTTAGAAAATACAATGAAACGGTAAGGGTTTAGACAAAGGAAGTCTTGTCAATGTCTGTCAAGGTTTTAGGAAGAATGAAGTGGAGAGAGTGAAAGGTATTTATGTTGGGTTGGGGAGGGAGGGAGGGATGGTGGATTAGGGATGGCTGTGTATTTTGATAAAATGCTTATGTTATATGTTATATATGTTATATGTTTTATGTTATGTGGTTTAGGTAAATGTTATTTATTTTGTTTTGTAATAAAATTATTTTTTAAAAAAAACAAAAGAAAAAAATAATGAAATGGCCTTGACTCATGTAGTAAATGATATTATAGTGGTGAAGACTCAGCCTCAAACATCTATATTAATCCTATTGGATCTTTCTGCAGCCTTTGACACATTGAATCATCAGATTTTACAATTACGGTTGACATATGAGGAATGCTATGGAATTCTGGGATCAGTAAGTTTTAAACAAAAACTATTTAGCCTTCTCTGTCAGAGGGCTGTGGTGCCACAACAAAAATACAATGGAAAATTGCAGTTCCCTACTTGCATTTCTGCCAAGGATGCAGGGATTTAAAATCAGGAGCCTAAAATACCCTAAGGGCATCAGATGGGGTCTAATAATAATAATAATAATAATAATAATAATAATAATAATAATAATTTATAGCCCTATGAAATGCAATTGGGGCGGCTTACAATATTAAAATTATAGATTCCCATAACCACCCATTCCCACCCCCCCCTAAAACAAAATTAAACAATATTAGAGTTAAAACATACTAAAAATTATTATAAATAACAACAACAACAAAACAGTGGCTGTGGTGAGGTCAGATCTAGGCTGGAATCTCTATTTTGGTGGCCAGGGATCTATTCAGGAAAGGCCTGCCAGAGGAGATCTGTCTTAACAGCTTTCTTAAAGCTGTTTAGAGTAGTGATATGGTGGATCTTGTCCAGCAGGCCATTCCATAATCTGGGAGTGATAGCTGAAAAGGTCCTCTGAGCAAGGAGTTGCCATAAGTCTGATGGGTATCACCTGCTTGATGTCAGTACATGCGAAAGGGATCTAGGTGCCTTAGTAGATCACAAGCTTAGTAGATCATGTCAGCAATGTGATGCAGCAGCTAAGAAAGTCAATGCAATTCTAGACTGCATTAATAAGAGCATAATGTCTCGATCAAAGGAAATAATAGTACCACTTTGTTCCGCTTTGGTCAGACCTCCCCTGGAATTCTGTGTCCAGTTCTGCGCATGACAATCCAAAACAGATGTTAAGAAGCTGGAACGTGTCCAGAAGAGGGTGACCAAACAGTAGAAGGTCTGGAAGCCATGCCCTATGAGGAGTTACTTAGGGGGCTGAATATATTTAGCCTGGAGAAGAGACAAATAAGAGGTGATATGATAGCCCTGTTTAAGCATTTGAAGGGGTGTCATATTGAAGATGGAGCAAGCTTGTTTTCTGCTGCTCCAGAGAATATGATACAGGAACAATGGATGGAAGCTACAGGAACAGAGATTCCACCTAAACATTAGGAAGGCCTCCCTGGCTGTAAGAGCTGTTTGACAGTGGAACACACTCCTTCAGAGAGTGGTGGAGTCTCCTTCCGTGGAGGTTTTTAAACAGAAGCTGGATGGCCATCTGTCAGGGATGCTTTGGTTGTGTATTCCTGCATGGCAGGGGATTGGATTGGATTATCCTTGTGGTCTCTTCCAACTCCATGATTCTATGATCTTGGAAGCTAAGCAGCCTCAGCCCTGGTTAGTACTCAGATGGAAGACTGCTAATGAATACCAGGTGCTGTTACACTGTATTTCACATAGAGGAATATTTCTTCAGAGGATGAAACTGGCAAAACCTATTTCTGAGTGTTTCTTGTCCAAGAAAACCCTATGAAATCCATGGAGTTGCCATAGGCCAGCAGGCAATATGAAGGCACACACGCACACATGGATTTTACTGAATTCAGTAAAACACTTAGCCTTCTCTCTCAGCGAGCTTTGGTGCCACAACAGACTACAGTTCTCAGAATTCCCTAGTACTGAGCCATTGCAGTTAGTGGTGTCAAACTGGATTATTTCTGCAGTGTGGATACAGCCAGCCAGAGAGAGAGAGAGAGAAAGCACTGACCAGGGCAGAGTTGGTGGGGAAGTTGGCAACCTTTGGTGGGCAGGGCTGGCTGGAAGGAGGAGAGGGGTTACCTGGAGCCGAAAGAGTGACAGGGAGAGAATGGAGAGTGTGCAGGGTGGGGTTGGCAACCCTTGCTGGGCAGGGCTGGCTGGAATGGGTGTGGTTGCCTGGAGGTTAGTCTATTAGGGGCCAAATGGGTGTCTCTGAGGTGGTGAGGGGTTGATTTACTGGGAGGCAAAAGGGAACCTCTGGAAAGGGGTCCAGCGCCTATTCATCCCTGGAGAGAGAGAGAGAGCATTGTGCAGGGCGGGGGTGGCGAGGAAGTTGGCAACCTTTGGGGGTCAAGGCTGGGGGTTACTTGGAGGGTGGTCTACTGAGGGCCAAGTGGGTCTGTCTGAGGTGAAGGGTTGGTGCATTGGGAAATTTTGGGATGGGGTCTGGTGTGTATTAACCCAGAAAGAAAGAAAGAAAGAAAGAAAGGCCGTTGTGCCGATGTCGAGGAAGTTGGCAACCTTTGGGGAGGCAGGGCTGTCTGGAAGAGGTGGGGTCACCTGGAGGGCAGTCTATAAGAGGGGCGAGCCTGGGCTGGCAGGGATGCTGGAGGCAAGGCAGCCTGGAGGGCGAGGAGGAGGAGGATGCTGTTCTGCTGGGGCCAGGGCTCCTCTGGGCAGCTGGGGCTGGGCGAGGAGGGCACCGTGGGGCCAGTCCCTTTCCGCCAGGGGCCCCGGTCTCCCCAGGGGCCAGAGGTGGCCCAGGTGGCTTGTGGGGAGCGGCACACGGTGCTCCTCTACGCCGACGGAGGGGTGGCCTCTTGTGGGGACAACAGCCAGAGCCAGCTGGGCAGGAGGCTGCCTCCTCCGGGGCAGGAGCAGAGGAGCTATCAGCCAGGTAAGGAAAGGAGGGAGAGAAGGGACCACACTCCTCACTTCTCTTCTAATAGGAAGAGTTTCTTCCTGGGGGGAAATGGAGGAGGGGAAGGGATGGTGGGGGTGGTTTGCCTCCAAGTCTTTTATGTTTTGCAACTTGACAAATTGTTTTCAAACTTTTTCCCACGAGGACAAAAACATTTTTTTTCTTCTTTTTGGAATAGACAATATATAGTAGAATATATATATATATATATATATATAGAGAGAGAGAGAGAGAGAGAGAGAGAGAGAGAGAGAATAGACATATAATAGAATACTTATGAAGATAATGACTGTAGAATATATATATATATATATATATAAGACAATATATAGTAGAATATATATAGATAATGACTAGATAAATACTACAAGAAGGTTAAATTTTAAGGTGACTCATACGAATAAGCTTAAATCATTGAAAATTGAGTCTGTATGAAGCTCAGGAAGGATCTGTTTTGTTGTTGTTATTTTGTGTATGCATTTAATGCTGTTGTTGTATAGGTGTCATTTGTGTTGTTTGTCCAATGCTTTTTGTAAATGGTTGTTTTTTAAATCAATAAAATTATTTTAAAAATTGCCATGAGGCTGAGAGAGTGTGATTTGCCCAAGGTCACTGAGTGGGTTTACATGGCTGAGCTGGGATTCAAATTCTAGTCTCCAGAGTCCTAATCCAACCCTCAGATCATTAATTCATACCTTTTCTCTTCAGCTTCCCCTCTTTCCCTGAAATTTGTGGGTCTACCTTTTTTCAGGAACAGATATGGAGTGGATGGACAGAAATCCTTGCACCTCAGAGATGCTTTTCCCGGGATAGAAAGTGGAAAAAGGGGATGATGGGTCTTGGGGTACTGGTATCCCAAGATCCATCATCCCCTCCCTCTTTTTCTTCTCCATTTGTGACCAGCTGTCTTCACCACAGAGGAGGACAAGGCACTGAAAATGGAAGAAAAAGGGAGGACCTGAGCCAAGGACAGGCCAAAAACACTTACTATAAATATAAATTCATTTCCTCTGGTTTCAGGGTGACCAAAGGTCATAACTGCAAAGGAGGACAAGGCCATTCCAGAAAAAAGGAGGCCATTCCCAAACAAAAGCTCAAAAGGCTCAATAGAAATGTAAATGTCATGATTCTTAGCCCTGCTCAAAATGGAAGAAGATCACCAAATGGAGGACCTTACCAAGTCAAAGCCCAAAACACTTCATGTTAATATAAATGTCTTTCATATTGTTGTAGAAACTGCTACGGAAACAATAGAGATGAGGATGCAATATTGAATATTTGGGTGCATGGATGGAGAAATGTTTGTCTTGGATGCTATTTTCGCCTCTCTAGAGAAGTTGTCTCCTCCAAGGATAGCTGCATTACCCTGTTGCAACCAACCCCTTCTTAGGTTTTGTTTATATGTATATACTGGGAGTCCAGGGGCTTTAAAATTAAATTAAATTTAAAAATTAAAACAGGTTGTATGAGGCAGAAGGTTTGGCCTTTTCAGAGGCATGGGGATGTAGTGTGTGAGAGAAAAAGAGATGTTTTGTGTGCCTTCGAGTCATTACCAACTTATGGCAACCCTGGCTCCATCTGCACTGCAGAAATAATCTAGTTTGACACCTTTTAGCTGCCGTGGCTCAATGCTATGAAATTCTGGGAATGGTAGTTTGTTGTGGTGCCACAACAAACTACCATTCCCAGAATTTCATAGCATTGAGCCATGGCCATTAAAATGGTGTCAAACTGAATTATTTCTACAGTGCAGATGCAGCCCCCTATCCTGGGGTTTTCTTCAGAGGGGGTTTGCCATTGCCATAATAGTAACAAGTAGCCAGAGTACTGTTTTTGATAATGGTTTTCATCTCTCTTCTCTTTCCTCTTATTTTTCTTCTGCCTGAAATGCCTTTGAGTCTTGTTAAGTTTCGGTTTCCACTTACAGCTAAGCAGCCCTTGTTTTCCAGACTCTGCAGATGACTAACTCCTGAAACACTTTCAGTTTCCTTTCCTTGATTCTGGCCCTGGGGTTGAGAGCTGAGGAAAAGTCCTCCTTTGCTGTATGCTTCTGTTCCTCCTGGCTCTGGTCCAGCCAGCCTAAATATAAAAGGAGTGTATTGCTGCTTGAAACTCTTAGCAAATGTATGAGAGATCGGAAAGTCTAGAATAATGAGTTGTATGAGTTTTTACAAAACCAGATGCATCTAGGAAGTGTGTATAGATTTTAGTTTGTTTTTGTGTGCTGAGAACCAGCATGGTGTAGTGGTTTGAAAGTTGGACTGTGACTCTGGAGATCCTGGTTTTGATTCCCAACTCGGCCATGAAACCCACTGAGTGACCTTGGGCAAGTCACACTCTCTCAGCCTCAGAGGAAGGCCATGGCAAACCTCTTCTTGATAAATCTTGCTAAGAAAACCCCATTATTATTATTATTATGCTTTATTTATATAGCACTGTAAATTTACACAAATTTAATAGGTTCGCCTTAGGGTTGCCACAATGCAAAAGGACCTGAAGGCACACAATAATAATAATAAGTATATGTAAGTTTGTGATGTGTCATTATTGCTGTTTTTAGTATGCTTTTCTTTGAAATAAGATGAAGGGGATGGAGAGGAGGTGACAGCTAAGCCTGCTGGCTCTTCAAAATAATCCAGTCTCTACTTACTCTCTGGATGTGATGAGGTGTGCTGGCTGTGAAGGGACAGTTCCTAGTAGAATATTTGTGTGTGTCTTCAAGGTGCCTGATGACTGATGGTGACCCCATCAATTTCACAGGGTTTTCATAGTCAAGGAAGACTCAGAAGTGGTGGTGCTCAAACTTTTTGCCCTTGTGACTCCACTTAACATCTACATGCAGACATTGCCCCCCCCCCCCATTTGTTGTTAACTGTCCTTGAGTTGACCTGACCCATGATGGACCTTATGGATAAGACATCTCCAAGACCACCTGTGCTCCACTGCTCTGTTAGGTCTTGCAGATTCAGGCCTCCGTGACTGAGTTCAGCCATCTGATAGTTGTTCTTCCTCTCTTTGTACTAACTTCTACCTTTCCTAGGATTATTCTATTTTCTAGAGAGTCATAACCTTCTCATAATGTGGCCCAGTGTATGGCAGCTTCAATCAGCTTGGCTTCTGGGGAGAGTTCAGGCTTAATCTGTTCAAGACCCCATTTGTTCCTCTTTCTCCACAGTATTCTCAAATGAGTTGATTTTCTTCTTATCCACTTTCCTCACTGTCCAGTTCCCATGTCCATGGTGACGGGGAGTACAATGGCTTGGATGATTCTAACTTTAATGCTCAGTTGTGTATCTTTTACTCTTTAGGACAGTGGTTCCCAAACTTTGCACTTTCGGGTGTTTTGGACTTCAGCTCCCAGAAGCCCCAGCCAGTTTGGCTGACTGTCAGGAATGCTGGAAGCTGAAGTTCAAAACATCTGGAGGATCAAAGATTGGAAATCACTGCTTTAGGATCTTGTTTAGTTCTTTCCTAGCTGCTCTTACTGTTCCTAGTCATTTTCTTATTTATTGACTACAATCTCTGTTCTGATCAATATTTGATTCAGGGTACGGGAAATCTTTTGACTATTTTGATTTTCTCATTATCTACGTTGAATTCATATAGATCCTCCATGGATATTATTTTTGTTTTCTTTGTGTTCAGCATTCAGCCTTCTTTAACTTTCCTTAGGAATTGTTCCAAGTCTCATAGGTTTTCCACTTGTAGTATGGTGTCATCTGCATAACTTAGATTGTTTATTCAAAGGTATAGCCACATTAGTCTGTAGAATCAGTATATGGAGAGATCTTGTTGCACCTTTGAGACTAACTGAAAGAAAGAAGCTGCCAACTTCTTAGACTGTTCATGTTCCTTTCTCCTATTTCCACTCCTCCTTAATCTAAACCTGCTCTTCATATGATAGTTTCTGCATATAAGTTGAACAAATACGGTGATGAAATGCAGCCTTGCCACACTCCTTTGCCAGTTAGGAACCATTCTGTTTTTCCATATTCTGGTCTAACAGTAATCTCTAGTATATGAATAAAAACATTTTGTTTATTTAGTATGTGTATTTTAATTCATGCTGTCATGTGTATTCATATTTTAACATTATATAAGGGAATAACATTGTTCAAATTAGAAGTTTTATTTAAGTAAATTCAATATTTAACTCAGTTGATGTGTAAATTTTACACATTAAAAAGTTTGGGGGGAGGAGGAGGAGAAGGGGTCAGAGTCTCCACTGAGCAACTCTCCCCCCATCACCAGGATCCTGCCCCACCATTTGAGAACCACTGCTCAGGGTGATTTTGCCTGTTCCTTCCTCTGAAATATACTTGGCAGCATCTATCATTTGTTGGTGGTCTCGCAGCCAAGTACTAATCAGGGCTGGCCCTGTTTAGCTTTCAAGATCAGACAGAATCTGGTGCCTAGGGTGTTATACTTCCTTCCTTTTGCCCTTCCAAAATCATAAGGTCTAGAAACTTGTCTTCTCAATAGGCAACCAAATTCTGTAATTTTTGTACTGTACTGCTGCAGATGTATGATATAAACAAGTCCTTCTAATTACCATGGTTTAGAAATGAATGTTCTTTTCCTATTTTTGCCATTTTCTTGAAAGAGTTAATCCAAGCATTGGAAGTGCAGCCTATTGTCCATGTCAGCTGTGGGAAGGACCACTCACTGGCTGTTTGCAGCAAGGGAAGGGTCTATTCATGGGGAGCTGGTGCTTTTGGACAATTGGGCACTGCTGAATTAGGAAATCGTTTAATTCCAAGGTATGTTATATTGTTTTTATGTGATGTTTTAATTGTAACAAGTTTTTAATGTGTTTTTGTTTGTGAGTTGCCTTGGGTCCCTTCTGGGAGAAAGGCAACATTGAAATTAATTAATTAAATAAACAAGTGGCTAATAAACACAAAATATTGAGCACAGTATAAATCAAATATAATAATCTTTTAAACTTGCGAACTAGGCTTTCACAAGACAGATGAAAGTTCAGATTCTCCATGAGTGATATTCTCAGTTGATGGTCTGGCCATTTGCTTTACTTCAGCCCCGGGTTGCATTTAATTTGCCACCTGGAAAGCAAGCTAGCTTTCAAGGTTTGCCCAACCAGATATGCCAGGAATTGAACAGCACTTTTCTTTTTTTGAGCCATATCCTGTACCACTGAGCTGCAGTCATTCCTTTTTTGCAAGCAATGCAAATTGTGAAAATCATCTGGAGTTATAATCCAAAAGGGTTCTGTAGGTTTCGAATGTTTCCTCCTATCTTCTATTGGAAGTTGCATCCCTTTGCACCTGATCTTCTTTCAAGCAGCTGAAGAGCAGTAAGATAAATAGTGGCATAGATTACTAACTCTGTCACTACAGCAAATGGCCTCAGTTCGATTGGATAATCCTAACTAGAATAGGTCCATTGAATAAAATTTGAATGGTGGGTCAGCATGAGGAATTGGCAAAATGTTGCACATGCACCTAGCCTGCCATATGTTGTAAAGTTGGTATGATGGGTTATACAGTAGTAGAAGAGTACTGAAAAACACATTAACAGCAGAAAACAGGAAGGAAACAAGTGCCATGTTCTCTGAGATGGTCAACTGTTTTGGAACCCCCCCCCCAACATATTTCAGCTTCAATATGGAAAGGCCTTCTTCAGAGGCTAGAAACACACACAAATAAACATATATTATAGGCATTAAAAGGACAGAACAATATTCAGTTAATTATAAACCATAAATTCACATCACTGCTAAAAGGCCTTCTGCAATGGCCAGTTAACAATCAAAGGCCTGTGTAAACAAAACTAAAGGGTGTGAATCTAGGAATATTATCTCTATAAAAATATTCCCTTTATAAAAAAAATCTCTTCATGAAAAATTGTCATTTATATTAACATTAAATTTGCATAACTACTGTCTCCTTCACATAACCTACTTTGTGACAGTCCTTGTATTTAAATTTTATTTTTATTTTCATTTTTTTTAAAAAAAGGTGTCATGCCAAAACCTCCTGTGTGTTAATGGTGGGCCTTGTTCAGTTGTTAAATCTGAAACTTCCATATTTCCACAGTTATCTTTCATTTAAAAAAAGCTATTGGGTTTCCACCTATTATGAAATCCTAAAAGTTGTCTTATTCTTTGATAATTTTACAGGACAATAAACGCTTTATCTACATATACAGTAATACAGGTTACTTGTGGACACTACCATTCCATTGCACTGACAAAAGGTAAAAATTGTTTATTTGTCTCTTTGCTCCATTGTATGTTTCACCTTCAAAGGTTTGTTTTCTGTCACTGCTGTACTAAATGTAATTGCTGCACAAACTTGGCATTATACTATCCAGATCAAGGAAAGTAATAGTGCCACTCTGTTCTGTTTTGGTCATATCTTACTTGGAATACTGCATCCAGTTCTGAACACCACAATTCAGGAAAGATATTGGCAAGCTGCAATGTATCCAGAGAAGGGGGACCAAATTGGCCAAAGATCTAGAACAGTGATTCCCAAACTTTAGTCCAGGGGTAGGCAACCGTTTTGAGCCGGGGGCCGGGTTGCTGTCCCTCAGACAACTGGGGGGGCAAAAATTGGCCCCAAAATTACATACTGGGATACAGGTTAGTTTTCAGCATTTTCACAAAAAGGAAAGCATGGTCTTCCCAAGATCAGTGGGAGAGTGTGAATCCCACTTGTTATGTTCCCTTGCATCTGAACTGGGCAACTCTGGCTTTGTGTCAGTTAAAATGCCTGTCATCATCACCACCACCACCACCATCTGATCATCATCCCCATTATAACTCATATTTTATAAACCCCTTTCCTCCAATCTGGGACACTGCAGCTTGAAAACTAAAATGAGTACAGTACAACACAGTCAAAACATGCAAAGATCAACACTAAATAGAAATAAACTTTTATGATAATATTGGTTTATTTCCTAGATAAACTGAAAGAGGAGATTTCCCTACAGGTAATTAGATTCAATCAAGGAAGTCACAACCCTGAGTTTGCAAGATCTCAGCAAAACCATTTATGGCAGAGCTCTTGAGGGTCTCACATTCATATGGTTGCCATATGTTGATGTCATCTTGGAGCAATAACAGCAGCAAAGAACAAACAGTCGAGATGTATTTGAAAGCCATGCCTATGAGCAGCTAGGCTTGTTTAGCTGGGGAAAGAGGTTGAGGTGAAATGATAACCATGTTAATATTTGAAGGGATGGCATATTGAACAGGGGCAAGTTTAGTCACAGCCCAAAGAGGAGCACAAAGCAATGGAAAAGCACAGAAAAAGAAACCACCATAACACAAGAATCGGCATCCGTACAAGCTTTGTTGACTTCAAAGCCCCCATGGATGGCCCCTCCTTACTTATCTGACCTTCTTTCTCCTTACATTCCTACTCGCACCCTCCGCTCTGGTAGTCAAGGCTCCTGTCACAGTGTAGGACTACCAACTGCCCCTCCCGAATTCGTCCCTTCTCGCTTGCTGCCCTTACTCCTGAACCTTCTTCCCACATGCACACCTCATCACTTCTCTACCCAGTTTCAAACTAGTGGTTAAAGACTATATTGTTTAGAGAAGCGTTCCCAGAGGCGAGACCCTCTCTGACCCAGGAAGCCTCCTTTTAACCATTCATTAAGAAGCCAAGCCCTTCCTCCAGTCCATCTGCCTTGGTCCAGGCCTCGGAGGTGGAGAAGATCTGCTGGACCTGATCCTATTCCCCACCACCACTCCCTTCTCCTTTTATGTCGTGTCTTTGAGATTGTTAGCCTGAGGGCAGGGAACCGTCTGACTAAAAATTTATGTACAGCGCTGTGTAAATTTACAGCGCTTTATAATAAAGGTTAAGAAGAGAAAAGAAGAAGAAGAAGAACTTCTGGGGTGTAAAGCTGTCAGCAGTGGATGTGCAGCCTCAAAGTGTGGTGGGCCCTTCTTGGAGTTTTTAAACAGTGGCTGGATGGTCATGTGTCAGGAATACTTTGACTGTGCATGCCTGATAGCAGAGGGTTGGACTTAATGGCCTTGGGTTCTTACAACTCTATGATTCTATGATACTATAATTACTTTAGTATCCGCAGCCAACACCAGCAACACTGGAAAACATAACACCAACATGGTACATGCAAAAGTACTTGTTTTTGATGTCCACTGCTTGCTTTCTAAGCCATGAATACAAGCACAGAATGATTTCCAAGGAAAGTCAGTATACTGGTGGGGACCCCAACATGGACTCTGCCATACACAGAACCAGCCCTCTGACTTAAACACTGCTGTTTTCTTTCTTCAAAAGAGAAAAAATGTGCCAAAATTGAATTAAAAAAAACACACATCCTCCTATACTGACTCAGTTGGCTGACTGGTAAGATTCAGATGCTTCAAACATTATTGCAGAAGTCAAATTAAACTAAAAAACATTGAGGAGGTTCAAAGGGGGAAATGGTAACTTGAACCATACCCTTTCCTTTAATTTAAATTGTCTAAATGGAAATATGAATAAAAAGTGGATAATTTATTCCTCCCCATGGTTGGATCTGCAAATTCTTCCCATTAGAAAGGACAGAAAAAGAAACTCAGCAATCAAAAGACTAGTCTCAAAACCTACAGGCTAAAGCTTGTACAATTACTTTCTGAACCCCCCTCTTTTATATGACTTTAATATTCTAAGAATCTTGCAGCCTTTAAGGTATTGAGTCCGAAATATGTGCAACAGGGATCCATAGAAAAAATCCAAAAGAACAAGAAGCCAGCAACTTGAAACTGTTTTTATATTCTTAAAAAAAAAGATATGGCAAGGACAGATACAACTGGTAAAAAGTCCTCCTGCCCCACAGCTACCCTCTGGGACTCCTGGAGCAAGTCCAGGTCAAAGAAATTCCACCTACTGCAAAATTGATTTGACAGTGAATTGATATTCATAAGAGGCACTAAAATGCTGGAAATTGTACCTCCCAAATGAAAACGTGAATGCTTTACGCATGTGTACTTTGCTTGAGGGTGGCCCCACGCCATCTTACAGAAGTAGCCTCTATTTGGAGTTGAAACAAAGACCTGCTTCTCTGAAGATGCCAGCCACAGCTCCTGGCGAAATGTCAAGAAAAAGCCCTTTTATAACATGCGTTGTATAGCCTGAAAACCCCACAAAAAACTATAGACTGCTGAACCTGTTCATTTGTGCCAGTCCTCACCATTTAGAGATTAAGAACCCGGGTTGCAACAACAGGGTGTAGTGTCTAGCACGGATAGACTTTGGTCAGACCTCACTTGGATACTGTGTCCAGTTCTGGTCACCACCCATTCAAGAGAGATATTGACAGCTGGTGTGTTAATAGGAGGCGGCCAAAATGGTGATGTGTCTGCAAACGATGCCCTATGAAAACAGCTTAGGGAACTGACTTGTTTAGCCTGAAAAAGAGAGGTAAGACATGACATGATAGCAATGTTTAAATATTTGAAGGGATCCATCTTGAGGATGGAGCAAGCTGTTTTTCTGCTGCTTCAGGGACTAGAATACGAGCTATAGATTCCAACTGCAGAAAAAGAGTTCCACCTGAACTTTTGAAGAACTTCTGACAGTAAAAGCTGCTCGACGGCAGAATATATTGTCTTGGAGTGTTAGGGATTCCTTCTTTGGAGATTTTTAAACACAGGCTGGAGGCTGAAGCCAGGAGTGAGTACTTGATGTTTTCTTGCATGGCAAGGGGTTAGACTGGTGGGTCTTATGGTCCTCCCCACTCCATGACTCTTGGATTCTATGGATTGCAAGAGTGGAAAGCAAGAGCTTTTCAGTGATGCGCGCCAGCATAATAGACTGAGAGACACACAGGTTACAGTCTTTCCCATTATGATGAAATATATTGATTTCTGTCTTAATCTGCAACCTTTAGCTCCAGTGAATTGTACTCCCTTCTATGTCCTTTCCAGCCCTCTTTGGCAGTTGACTTAGCCTTTGCTATCAAGCAGAAAGAATATCCCCTCACTATTGCTAATGGCACAAGTCATAATAGGACCAGTTATCCTTCTCAAAATCATATTCTCACTTATGTCAACACTGGCTGTAACTCTATAGGCTGATTGGGTCACTCACTGTTGTTGCCATACATTGGAAACGCTTGAGGCACCGGCTGCAGCCAGGTAGCTTCTGAGGTCGCTCCCTCCCTCACGTTCTTTTTCACATGTACACTCTGTGCGCAGGTTCATGTAACTTGGTCGATCCTTCATTACTGTTGTACTTGTGTATATCAACCTCCCCTGGGCCGGTTTGGGGGACAAATTTGAGCCCATGGTAGCCAATTAATGTAGGGGCATGTGTACAAAGGATGTAAGGACTGGCAGGAACCATGCCGACTTACAAATTCCAGCAGCATAAACTGTTTATGTTCACTCTGGTGTCGATAGATGGGGGAACTATAGTAAACAGTTATTGATGTGTGGGTGGGGATGAGCAGTTACAGGCAAACTAAGGAAAGAAAAAGAACACTATACACTCTCCAGCCCCTTTGAGGGAGCACCAAAGTCCTCTGCCACTGCATTTTCCCACTGAACCTTCCTGGAGAGGATACAATGATATTTTAGGGGGCCCAATACTCTGCTTGCTACCACTCACTCAGAAAAGGGGAAGGTTCTTTGATAATAAGAGGAAAACTAGAGGACCATACTGACCCATGGAAACTCAACCCAGGGGCGGGGATAGGTGGACAAAATCGAGATTACACGAATTATAAATATAATCATAAAAATGGACTAAAACATTCATACAATAGCAGAATGACATTGACATATGCGGCCACAGACCACTGACAGGCCCGGACAACAATGGCCCAGATAGTACAGAGATGAAAACACCCGAGAAGTCGGTGGGTACAGGCACAAGACAGGCAGGGCAAGAAAACGACAGGTGGAGCGGGGCTTACCGGGGTAACAACCACCCCAAAATAGGATTGGCAGGGGAGAGGGGCTGGAGCTAAGACGGTGCCCGCCGGCCCACGCGGGAGAGTTCTATTGGGGGTAGGTGGGGCG
>NC_056526.1:177424994-177426977 GCF_019175285.1 Sceloporus undulatus | reverse complement strand
TTTTTGAAATGTTTCATCACTTTTTCATGAGGGAGGATTTTCTCTTCTGATGGCCCAATGGGCTGTTTTAGGCCTAACAGAGTCCTTTTACCCATCAAGTAGTTGGGAGCCATGGCTAGTTTGGGGAAAAGCCCCTCATGGACTTAGACAGGTCAGGAACATGCCCCCCCCCAACACATCAAAAACTCAGAACAATAGTTGCAAACTAGAGGAAAAGAGATTCCACCTAAACATTAGGAGGAACTTTCTGACAGTAAGAGCTGTTCAACAGTGAAACACACTCTCTCGGAGTGTAGTGGAATCTCCCTCCTTGGAGGTCTTTAAACAAAGGCTGGATGGCCATCTGTTTGGAGTGCTTTGATTGTAAGTTCCTGCATGGCAAGGGGTTGGACTGGATAGCATGGAGGTTTTTTTTTCCAACTCTATGATTCTATGATTCTATGCTTCTAGTGAGCTAAGAGGGCTTCAAAATAATAAAAAGAAGGGTTATAGGGATGTTCGGGGGGATGTGCTGAGCCCCTGAAGCTGCACTCCCTCCCCAACACACCTTGAAGTATGGCTTAATATGAGCCATAAACAAAGTTGTTCATGTTGAGGAAGGACAAGGGATGAGAATATAGCCCTGATGCTAATTTCTATTTTTGTGAAGTATGGTTTCTGAAACCTGTAATAATAATCTTAAGTAGGCCAATTTGTGTTATTTTTCTCTTTCTTCCTCATAATTTCCCAGTGTCTTTCCAACTTTATAATTTATCTCTAGCTCAATCTCAAGCCCATGCCAGGAAGAAATGTGAATTGTGGGTTGCAATTGCCTAGTGGTAAACAGTATTTTCTGCATAGAAAACAGCAATTCATGCACAGAAAATAATACTTCTGGGCAGAAATTGCTGTTTATTGTGAACTTTGTGCAGAATAGGTACCCAAGTACAACCTGATTTACACAGGAAATAGCATTTTCTGTGCAGACAATTATACGTGTGTGCAGAAATGTGGATTTTTTTTTGGGGGTACAGAAAATGGTGTCCTTTTTATAATGGCAATTAATGTTTGAATCATTTGGGATAGCTCATCTAAGTGTTACTTTGCTTTTGGAATTATTATTCATTTGCTTTTGAAATTACTATTTTTTTAAAAAAATGAAACTATGGATTGTTGAAGCTGAGGATGTAGAATCGGTGACTATGGAGGTCTGACTGTATATTGTGTACTGGATCCAGTTCTTAAAACAGGGTAGGCAATGTGTCTTCTGGGCATTTTTAATGAACCACACTGGTGATTCACATCCATCAGTGAGTTTGCACAGTGAGATTTAAAACGTTCTGGTTTGCCTTTAAATTTGTATGACTGCAGCAGCAAATCATCCTTCAAAAGAAGTACTTCTGCTTTAAAATTCCATAATCACAAAAAGTCAACATGGGTTTCAGAGAAAGAAGTCATGCCAGACAAATCTGATCTATTTCTTTGATAAAATTACTAGCTTGATAGATGAAGGGAATGCTGTGGATATAGTATATCTTGATTTCAGTAAGTCCTTTGACAAGGTTCCCCATGACATTCTTGCAAACAAGCTTGTAAAAATGTGGGATAGACAAGGTAACTGTTAAATGGATTTGTAATTGGTTGACTGGCCGAACCCAAAGGGTGCTCAACAATGGCTCCTTTTCATCCTGGACAGAAGTGACCATTGGAGTCCCACAGGGCTCTGTCCTGGGGCCAGTGTTATTCAACATCTTTATTAATGACATGGATGATAGAATCAGGGGCATACTCATCAAATTTGCAGATGAGACCAAATTAGGAGGAATAGCTAATACTCCAGAGGACAGGATCAAAATTCAAGATGACCTGAATAGACTAGAAAGCTGGGCCAAAGCTAACAAAATGAAATTCAACATGGAGAAATGTAAGGTACTGCACTTAGGGCAAAAATAAAATAAAATGCACAGATATAGGATGGGGGACACCTGGATGAATGAGACTACA
>NC_056526.1:177386980-177424969 GCF_019175285.1 Sceloporus undulatus | reverse complement strand
TGTGAAAGGGATCTTAGGGTGGCTGGTCTAGACCGCCCCGCTTGCTCGTGCGGGAGCCGCAGCAGCCATACGCGCTCGGCTCCCGTCACGAGAGCAAAAAAGAAGCTCCAAAATGGAGCTTCTTTCCGTTTCCGGCGGCGACTGATGGACATCGCGAAGCGCCAGGGCGCTATTTGTGACTCACTTGGTGTCGCGCGAGGACGTTCTGGGCGACGCTCAGCGTCCGGATCGTCAATATGGCGCCGGCCATTTAGAAGGGCCCGCGCCATATTGTAGTGGACACAGTCCGTATTAGACTCAGGGGCGTCTAGAGTAGACGTCCTTTTTTAAAATGGACGTCCTGCTGGCGGACGTCCCACTGCCGTTGTGTAACTGGCCTTAGAGTCCAAGTAGACCACACGTTGGAATCATAAGTCAAAACAGTGTGATGCGCAGCTAAAAAGCCAATACAATTTGTAGGCTGCATTAATAAAAGTATGAGTGTCTAGATCAGAGAGTAATAGTGCCATCTATTTGTCTTTGGCCAGCCCCACCTGGAATATTGTGTCAGTTCTGGCACCACAATTCAAAAAGGACATTGAGAAACTTGCGTGTTTCCAAAGGAGGGTGAAACTAAAATGGTGAAGGGTCTAGAAACCATGTCCTATGAGGAATGAGCTGGAGCTGGGCATGTTTAGCCTGGGGAAAAGAAGGTTAAGAGTGATATGATAGCCCTGTTAATAAACATTTGAAGGGCTGTCATATTGATGAGGGGAGCGTACTTGTTTTTCGTTCTGCTCCAGAGACAAGGACCCAGAAGAATGGATGCAAGCTACAGGAAAAGAGATTCCACCTTAACATAGGAGGAACTTATTGACAGTAAGGCTGTTTGACATTGGAAGACACTCCTTGGAGTGTAGTGGAGTTGTCCTTCCCTTGAGGTTCTGTTAACAGAGACTGGAATGGCCAGCTGTCAGGGATGCTTTGAATGAGATTTCTGCATGGCAAGGGTTGGACAGTGGATGGCCCTTGTGATATCTTCTAACGTCTATGATTCTATATTCTAGTAAAAACCATGGTACATGGAAAGGCACAACTTGTTTGTTGAAATCAAGTTAGGCAACCTCTCTGCAAGTGCAGTAATGCTAATTGGATTAAAATGCAGACATGTACTCACCAATATGCTATTGTTTTTTTTAATGTGAAGTGCTCATTTTCAAGTCGTTGAAGAAAAGCTAGGATCATGGGGAACTTAACAGCTGCTTTCTCAGTGTCAAAAACAGCAGATGCATAACAATGATTTGTTATCGTGATGCGTGTATCGCAGTATCTTGTCTGAATTTTCACATTTCATATTTATGTGCACTTCAAAAATCCGTTACCATTATTTGTATAATAGTAGGGAGTGTGCGTATTGCCGACATGAACTGAAATCAAATGAAACTGCAAGTGTGATGTTCACAACCCCCCCAGGAGGCTATTAATCAGAAAGAATGGGAGAACGGGAATGGGGGTCAAGAAAGGAGGGAAGACAATTACACTTCTGTGAATCTGAACAACCCAGGTGTTTCAGGTATACCATTTCCCAAAAGCTTTTTAACATTGAGTGCATTGAATGTCACTCAGTGAACACTCAATGCATTTAGTATTAGGGACATTTCTACTAGTGTGCAGTCCAAGAAGCTTGTATTATAATAATGACAATTTTTTTATTACTGATATGTAATTTTACAAACGTGATATATTAGTTTTCTTTTAACTGGATCATAGCCAATGGCCAGTCAGTGGCTTGTTGAATTGTAGTGAGACCACCAGCTAATTTGGAAGAATCTTTGGTAAACCAATTGAATGTAAACAAATTTAGTATATGATTTCACCTACAAGATTATGAAAATGTGAAGATGTATGACACTGCCCTTCAATGTTGCCCTCTTTTTCTGTGTTTTCTCGGTACTGACTAGTCAACAGCTCTTTTGGATAACCTGATCCCATTCAAATACAACTACAAATGATGGATGGTTCTTACAGCCAAAGTATGTTCAGACTGGTCCTCCCTTTCTCTCTCCTTTGTCCATGAGGAGAGAGATGATTTCAAACTTTGATCTCCTGTTTTATTATCCAAATAAGGGGGGGGGGAGGGTCTATATGTACCCATGTTATTTTTGGTAAAAAACCCACGCTTATTAAACCAGGATTTTCTAATTTGTTAATTAACTATAGCTTGCAGCAACCTATCTCCCCATGTTTAATTGAAATAGGAAACCAGAGTAAGTAGAAATCATGTCCACAATTGTCAGGGTCTGTGGAACGGGTTTTTAAGAGAGGGTCTCCACAGTGGCTGGCAGTGTTGTTATTTGGGGTCTACCTGCAGGTACCATCAAGGAGAATGCAAATTAATTTCCTATCTATTATCACTGCAACATCCTTAAATATAAAAACACTCTTATGAACCAATATGTACTTAGGAGTGTCCACCATGTGTTTCAGCATGGCGTGCTCCTGTGTAAATAGTGCATAGAGAGTTTGCAGTTAGTCTTATTATTTGTGGGGAGGCTTTTGCTGTCTTAACATTTCTTAGTGCTTTAATGATTTAGTAACTTTAATTGATAATGCCTGAGGAAGATAACTACATAGGGAGTCTTAGTGGCCAATTTTGCTAGATCATTTCAGGAGGGAGAGGTGAGGCTATCTTGTTGTGGGTGCAAAAGGTTTCTGTGAGTCCCCCATTCCTGTCTTTTCTGATGCCCATGCCTACAGTCTAATAATGATCGACATAGAAAATAAAGGCTGCTGTTGTAGATGGGCCTCTGAAGAGTAACGTGGTCATCATCATCATGATACTAAGACAAATTGGTGTGTGTGTGTGTGTGTTGTGAGAGAGAGAGAGAGAGAGGGGGGGCATCGTAGTGGCTCAAAGGGGCTCAAATATATATATCTTAAAAAGTTCCACCTCAGGTGAGTAAACATTTATCATTATCTGCTGCTGTAACTCCTTAGCCCTCCCACCTTAAAATAATTTTGGCTCTCATCTTACCCCAAGGGGTAGCGGTTGCCTTAGCGGTGCAGGGCGATTTCCTGGGAATGCATTGTTCTCTCCTCCAATGGTGTGGAACACGCCTGGGAGCTGCTATTACTGCTCCCTTCATACCATCCTTCAGTTGCTTCAACTCTGCTTGTTGAGAGCTGAAATTGTTGTTGTTTATATTTCCTCTCTGGCCTGTGCCCCCAAATTGGGACTCAAAAGTGTCTTATAATCAGTGACATCACTAGAGGAGTGTGTTCTCTGTGTGGTGTGTGGTGTGTATGTGTGTGTGCAGACACATTAGGTGACATCTCAGAAGGGGGTGACATCTGGCCTGGCCCTTCACCACGGCAAGAGTATGTGTGGTAGTGCTGCCATGTGGCAGAAGGCACATGCTTCTGCTGGCCTCCCTCGGCTGCCCCGGGCTCCCTCTGTTTGAGGAAGTCATGATGTCAGTGGGAGGAAGGTGAGGGTGTGGATGCGTGCACACTTCTGCCGCCTCTCTGCTACCCTTTGTCCCGTTCCCCAGGGAACCAGGGCGGCAGGGAGAAAGGCAAGGGTGGTGCACGCATGAGAGCAAACAGGAGCCTCTATCTGTGCCACCTACTGCCAAGCTGGTCCACCCCTGGCAGTCCTTTCCAGGTGTCACTCTAGCGGTGGATGCAAACTAGCTGGAGGCAGATAAAGAAGGCAGCGGAAGGGAAAAGGGGAAGAGGGCATGCAGTTGGTGGTACCAACCCGTAGTGGTGGCACTGCTTATAATTATTAAAAAATTGTTAAGTATCTACAAAATACAAAACACAATTAAACAGTAAAAAACATTAACACTGGATTAAAATATTAAAAAACACCAACACACCCACACAGCAATTAGCAACGGCCAGCATCATCACTCATCAAACCACTGTAGGAATATAAAAGTCATTGCTTTCTATGAAAAGAAATTAGGAGGGTGCCAGTCCAATTGCTCTGGGAAAGTCCAACTGCTCTGGGAAAGGAGTTCCAGAGCCTGTTGGACAATCACCAAAAAGACCCTCCTTATGTCCCACCAGATATACTGTTGATGGTGTTGAGACAAGAGAAGGGCTTCCCCAGCAGATCTCACAGAATTAGCTGGTTCATAAGGGAGAATATGATCCTTCAGATGAAAGCATTAGCTAGAACTGAAGTGGAAAGCATAAGAATAGTGAAGTCTGGGTTGAAAGGCACATAATCCCGTCCTACTCAACTATTTTCACTTGGCAGGTTGTTTTTGCTTTCCCCACTATTAGCTGCATATCCATATTGATCTTCAACTATTTTTTAGTTAAGATGGTCAGGAATAAATTCCAGCTGTTATACAAATGCTACAGTTTGAATATTAAGTGTGGCACGTATTCCAGCACACATAGTACTCAATATGGATCATGTTCAATAAATGCATAATGAGTTTGTATGTTACAGTTATGCCAAGGTTCATATTAACAGTAGCACTACAAGAAGATTTGGAAAACAGTGTCTCTTCTCGTTGATTTATAGCAGTAACACACTTGTGGGAGGAGAAAACAGGCATACAAACCTTGAAGGAGCTTCAGCCATGTATGATAATGTTCTGATGCTTCGTGTGTGGTAAAGATACTTTGAAATGAGATTGCAGCATCTAAGAGTGGGGTGTGTGAGTAGTTTCTTCTGAGCAAGGGGGAAATTGGACAGCTCCAATATTACTCAGCAAAACACTCCAGATCAATTGCCAGGTATTTTAGTGGTAATCCATATGCTTTGTGATATTTCTGAAGCTTTGTATTGCTTTTTAAATTGGTTGTTTAAAACAATGTTTTAATGTTTAAAAATAAGTTAGGATGGGTTCGCAACAGTTTTTGTGGAAGAGAATGCACAGTCTTGTATTATTTACTGTTTAAGTGCCTTTCTGTGGTCCTAAATGGTAAAAGAATTGTAAGTTTGTCTATAAATCCAAATGCTCAAATGTCCTAATGTTAAATTATTAAGAAGACAACAAACCATGTTTTGTTTCACATTTTAAATAAGAAGGAGAAACTAGACACTGCTCCACTACTGGGGGCAGAAAGCACAGACAAGAGTTCATTTTAAAGGAATGCTCATACAAAAAATTAGATTTAAGCAAAAAAACTGGCTTCATTCTCATTGAACAGGAATGTAAAGAGTATCTTAAAAAGCAAAACAAAGGAACACAAGTATAATGGCAACCACTACTTTATTCAGAACTGATACTGTAACTAATTACCATATATTCTCGATATAAGTTGACCTCATATATACTGTTAGTCGAAGGCAAGTTTTGGGGCCAAAATTATCGATTTTGCTATGACCCATGGCTAAGTCGAGGGTAAAATTTAGGGGGAACATAGCAAAGGATTAAGGATGAAGCAATGCAAAAAATTCCAATGAACTTATAAAATTCCAGCAGCCATACTCTATGTGCTTAATCTTAAGATTGGATGGATCAGAGAGTAGAGGGGGTTGGTGCTTCACATATTATACTCTTGTTTCATCAGGAGATGGTTCCTTCTTTTAAATAAGAGATACAGTACTTACATTGACCCATGGATAAGTTGAGTCGTTTTTTTGGGGTGAATTTTTTTTACCTTAATTTCTAACTTATAGTAGTGAGTAATACAGTACTTTTAGATTAACTGTCATCAGGCTCTGATGAGGCATAACGTCTAGGAGCATTTACATGTAAGTAATTTGTGTTATGTGTAGGGGGCAGAACAGACGGCTTGAAAAGAGTGGAATGGGGCTGCCCCAGAAGCCAGTCTCTCAGAGCCGCAGCAACCACTTGCCAGTGGCCCAAATCCGCTCTGAAGCTGGCCCAAATAGGAGCGGTAACAATCCACTCCTATTGGGCGGGTAAAAAGCCCACCTTAAGTAGCCTGTCTGCAACCCCAGGACGGCTTTTTGGGTGCTCTAGCAGTGTGCGTTGTGTAAACACCATGTCCTCTGGCGTTCTGAAGCCAACCCTCATGTGATTGGCTGGGCAGCTTCCGCATCTTGGGATATGTGGCATGTAAATACTGCACTCTCAAGCTGCCCAAATGCAGCTTAACTTGCTGGTTTGTTTTCCAGCCCTTAATAGTGTTAATTGGGTTGGTGTTAATGTTTTTAATTGCTGTAGTTTTTTAAGGGGGAAAAATAGGGGATTGTGGGGGATGGTTAACGCAGTTTAATTTAGTTTAGGGTTAGGTTTGTAGATTAATGTAATTGAGGGTTTTTTATTTTGCTTTTTTAGATTTATATGTTTTGCTTTGTCTGGTTTTATGTTTTTAAACCTTTTTTAAAAAAAATATTGTAGTAACAGGTGTGCTTACTAAGTGTCCACAGATCTGACACACCAACATCAACATGCCCATATTATTCAGTGGTGGTTGCTTCTCATCAGGGTTTCCTGATACTTGAGAACATGTCTTTCAACCATTTGCTAAATATTGCTGGTGCTGGCCGTGGTGCAGTTGCCCGAACCTAGAAGTGGTGTGGGTGTGTGTGTGTGTGTGTGTGATGATGATTATGAACAAGAAAAAAATATATATGATGAGAATTACATACAAAGAGCCAGCATACTGTGGGGTGGTGGTTTGAACTTTGACTACAATCCTGGAGGCCGGGTTCGTTCCTTGCTCAGCCAAGGAAACGCCACTGGTGGACATGGATGAATTACATGCCCTCAGCCCCAGAAAACTTGTGTTAGGTTCACTGGAGGATCTCCACTGTAGGGTCTCTATAAGTCAGAAATGCCTTGAACACAACAACAACATTATTTGCACACATTATAATAAAGTTTGGTTTGTGACATTATTTTAAAACATTAATTGTGAAATTGCATTCTCCCAACTTCCGTTCAAATGGAGGCTGATATTCAGTTGATTTCTTAATTAAACAACAAAGACAAATGCTTAGAAAAGACTTTCCAACTCATAAGCAAATGCTCTTTATTCCCCCAGGAGGCACTGGTTCGTTTCACAATAGTAATAATGTCCTACAGGATATCTAAAGTTAGCATCTTAAATTTAGGTGAAGACTCAGTTATGGTTCATGTGAAGAAGACAAAGCTTTGCTACATAGCTTGGTTTTCAAGAGAGTGGACTAAAGAAGTTAATGCAATTCTTAGAACATTCATAATGGACATCCATGGCCTTTTTCAAATGGAAATTGGAGTGGACACAAAAAAGAAAATGAAGAGAGAAAGGGAGAGTGGTGGAATGTCCTTCTTGTGAGGTTTTTTAAAATAGGCTGGATGCCCATCTGTCTGGAGTGCTTTGATTATTTTTCCTGCATGACATGATGTTGTGGTCTCTTCTCTGATCTTATATTCTATACATAGGCACATTTAGAAAATGCTATTCCCAGTTCAATTGGATACACAATACCCCTTATCATGGTATTAAGTCTAGGTGTCTGATCAGTCTGCTCTCGTAGAGACAGCTGATGCAAATGTTCAGACCTCCTCTGTTCCTTCTATGGTACATTACCTTTAACTATGACTTGTATTGGACCAGGCTTCTAAGGAACTGTCCTCAGATCCCCTAAAATAAAGGCTGTCCTATGCAGTGATGGACACGTGGGTACCATAACAGATGTTCAAAAGCCACAGTGGGCGAAAATCTGTTCTTTGGCCCTACGAATGTCCACTGCCTTTCCTGTTGGTTATTCCCACTTCCCTTGGGGAGGCAACTTAGTTGTACATTACTCAAACATAATTCCTGCCAGTTTATGGACTGTTAATGCTCAACCACTTAAGCAAACAAGCTCATTTATAGACCCGCTTCATACTGCCTAAGCAGTGTCTAAGCGTTTACAACTGTAAGCTAATTTGCCCCCAACAATCTGGGTACTCATTTTAGCGACCTTGGAAGGATGCAAGCCTGATCGATCTTGAGCCCTTTTGCTGGTCTTGAACTCACAACCTGTGGTTTGAGTGAGTGCTGCAGTACAGCATTTAACCACTGCGCCACCAGGGCTCCTTCAAGATGTCCATTCCAGTTAAGGAGAAGCTTTACAGAGTTCTTCTTATGTAGTAGTGAGGGTCTCCCCCCTCCACACCCCATAACCGCTTCCCCAAAATAAGAAGAGTAATTTTACTTAATGACAGAAGCAAAGGCAAGTGAGGGTGTAGATGGCTGTTTTATTGACAGGAAAGAGGTTTCAACCAGGTAGAAAGGACTGGTCTTGGAATCTGATCAGACATTCAATTTTAAGACCCTGGTGGCATAGTGTTAAATGCCTGTACTGCAGCCTCTCATTCACAAACCATAGGTGGTGACTTCAATCCCAGTCAGGCTCAGGTTGACTCAGGCTCGCATCCTTCCAAGGTCGTAAATGAGTAGTAACCAGCTTGTTGGGAGAAATTAGCTTACAGTTGTAACCCTTGAGACTTGCTTAGGTGTGATGACGTGGTATATAAATGAAGTGTGAATGTGGGGGGGGGGAGCTTGCATTTCAAGCACTCCTTGGTCTTACACCTTCCCAATATCACCAGGAGGTGAAGTGGATTTATCATGAACTAATTAACATGAGTATTAATCCCTTAGCATGCCATTGGTTCAAAGGGGGTTTTTACTGTAGCTTTTCCTTTTTTTTGGAGCTTCTGCCTACAATTATTTATTCACTTCAAAGGGTTAGCTCAACAGTCGTCCTGCCAGAGTAGACCCACTGAATGATGACTTGGACTGGTTGCTCTCTATTCACTTAAATGCCATTGATTTTCTATGCTCTTATGGCCCCTTTCTGACAGTTTTTACAGTTACAGGTGAAGCAGACACCAGAACGTGGACATGTTGGTAACAATTTCCATCTAGAGCACAGGGATGGCAACAGTCTATCATGAAGATCGTGATAGGACTTGCATTCCAAGCCACAAAATAAGTTGTCCACTAAAAATAAAAATGGGAACAACACTCACTCCCCCATTACACATGGGGAAAGTGCAAATACTATTCTTGCCCTCACAGTACATTTATTTGTGGTTGATTGAAAAAGAAATCATTTTTTTATATAATATATCTGAAATTGCAATTGGCAATAAGGTGAAGGGGTATATTGTCCACTCTTGTTCTTCTTATCTATTTGCATTTATCAATGCCATGTTGTGTCTCACACTAGTTCTAAGAGACTGGCAGCATATAATCTTTCATAATCAGTCAGCAATAAATTTACTTTAAAAATACTGTATTTTGTTCATATAGGTCTTTTCAAAATTATCACGACAATATGTCGATGACAAAATTATTCATTTTCTCCCCTTAGACAAATGCCCCAGACAATATAGAGTGCTTCTCAGATGCTGCCGGTCAGAGAAATTAATGGATTAAACAATGCACTTTAGCTGCTTTTGTCTTTTATCCAATAAAAAATTTAGTGGCTAGGGAATCAGATCCATTGCTTCAATATGTTGTGGCTGTGTGGAAGGAAACCTGTAAGAACAATGTAATTAAGAGATTGAATTACTAACCACCATCCAGTGGCTTTTGTCTGCTGTAATAAAATACAAAGTTTTTGCAACTGGAAAAAAAGAGGCATATTTACATTTTAAAAAAGAAAAAAATAGATGACTAAGGGGCTGTAGAGACAGCCTGGTAGGGTGGTGGCTCTAGTGCTGCCCCTGACAGCTCGGGGGGGTTGTGGACGCGGCAACTGCACGTCCCCATACAAGGGTGCCATATGTGTCGCAGAGCACTTGACCACCGCTTGTGTGCAATGCCATTGGCGCTGCACATGAGGGACATCATTCAGGGCAAACGTGTCTGGACAGGCGTGTGCAAAGATGAGGGCCCCCACAGGCAGCAGTAGGGCTCTGGGTGTGTGAACCCTAGGTATAACTGCCAGTCTGTAAGCTTCTTAGCTTCCAACCAAGTGACATTGAAGTAAAAGTTTGCTCCCTGGAAAGTTTCAGTGTGTTACGGGGAAAAAAACATTACAAACCCACTACCCATGTTAATTACTTTTAACAATTCTGAGCGGTATGGTCCTGGAGCAACAAGCAGCTCAGTTGTTCTGAATTCCTTTGCAATGAGGGACCCGGTTTTGAATAGTAATCTGAGCCAGAAAATAGAGGCATAAGGGCAACTGTCCATATAATAAGCCCCATGAAGAAGGGGGGACAGACGGACAGGCTAGTGCGGGGCTTGACGTGAAGAAATGTTCAACTACACTTGTATAAACAAGTACATCCCTATATAGGGCATTAGAAGAGGCAGGTGGGGGGGGGGAGGAAAAAGAAATGTGGCTGAAGTTTAAGACTAACCAGTTTTTATTGTTGCATGAATTTTCAGGATATAAAGGTGGACAGGTACTTAGGATTCTGTAATGTGTTTCTCTTCTTGACTAGATGATCTGTTGCTTCTTCCTTTTATGCATACTGGTATTTCAGGTATTACTTCACATCTCTTAAAATGTACACTAGGTGGTTGCTCAGCTTCCATAACTTATTCAGAAAGTGCGCTCTCAAAATCTGAGGAAGCAGGTTTTTGGATGTCTATTCCAAGGCCCTAGAGTTTTTCTGATTGTCCCAACGTAACTTGACATGGGCTCCTCCCATGGCATTAGATTCAGAGAGGTCCTTCTTGATCCTCTGAAAAAGGTTCCTCATTTGGGCACATGAGTCTTGTTAGAATGCTTAGGAGTTGTGTTTTTTTTTAATTCAAGACAATGACACAGGAAGAAAACACACATGAACACACATCACATTTGCTTGTGTCTTTTGGAATTACTTCTTACAACTCCTGGACAACGTTAGGCCACTCGGTTTTAAGTGCCCTGAAGGCACAGGAACCAATCCCTTCCTCCCTTGCCTCTTCTCCATTTTACTACAGAAGTAATAGAAGAAACAGGTGGTAGCTTGGGGCTTGTTCAACCAAGTAATGCTTTTCCACCTTTCATGAGAAGCTTTAAAGCCTTTTACAGAAGAGTCTGTCAGGACTGCTGTGTGATGATAAAAGCAGACCTGATGACAACATCTGTTGTATTATGCATGTTTCCTCACTTCTTTCTTCTACTAGAATGCAGAGAAATTCCCATCAGCCTCTCGGGGGGGTGGGATTGCTAAGGGTAGACTGAATATACAATGCAGGGAAGACAAATGATGGTGAATGAACTGTCTCATTGCATTGAACCACATCAAAAAGTACACTGGTATTCATATGGTTGCTTAGGCTGCTTCTCCTTCACTTGCCTGATTCTGTACAATTTTAAGAACAGCTGTATGGTGAAAAAAGACATATGTATTTATCTGTTATGGTGGGCATATTCTTTTCTCATCCCATGTGAAGGCCCCTTCATTTTATAAGCATGATGTTCTTTATATTGCTCCTCTCCTCCAGTATCAACCCCCCCACAAAAAAACCACGCATTGCTATGTAATCTGCATTTAATTGATCAAACAATATTATAATCAAATGCTTGTTGCTTTTGATAACTTTTGAAAGCTCATTTCATTAGTTTAATCTTCTTAAGAGAGAGAGATGAGATGGGGTGGAAAATCAACTATGTTATTGAATTCAGCAAGGCTAAACCTCAATAGAATCTACCTCCAGGCTTTCCTCAAACACACCAGTGGGGTTTTTAAAAGATTAGCAACCATCCCTAGCCTTTACCTTTTATCTGAAGCTTCAAAATTGCTTACCATTCTTGATCTTTGAAATCCCCTGACATTGTCTGCTTATTAGAAGGAAGCAGGTAGACGATTTAAGACATTTAATTCAGGATCAAGGGAGCATATGTGATATGTGTTGAAATGTTAATTCAAAACTGGTATGTTTATCCATGAAACATAGATTTTTGAAATGAGGTCTCTGAAAAATAATTTATATCTTTGGCGGTTTAACAGACCGCCAATAGTACGTCATCAATACGTACTAGGGTTAGGAAGGGGCGTGCTTGCGCACCCCCTACCCTAGTAGTATTGAATACGTACAAGATGGCGCACCCTGTTCATACGGGCGCCGCCATCTTACTTGAGGACGCTGAGCATCCATAACGCGTCGCGGGCGTTGTGACGTAGTGAGTGCGCCCCTGGCCGCTCGCTACGTCCAAACGCGACTTAAAAAGAAGCTCCATTTTGGAGCTTCTTTTTCGGTCCGCGGCGGGAGTCGGGCCGTGTGAAGGCTCTGGCTCCCCCGCGGACCTACTGGGCGCGGCGCAGAGCCGCAAAGCGGAGGTATGTACCCCCTTGCCTCTAATTCTAGCATTCCCCAAACATGATAAAACCTCTTTGTGATGCTTGAATATAAATTCAGGAATGAACAAAATGTTTTTAGATTTTCAATTTCACATGATTACCAGTTTTACATCTCCTGGGACTACCAATGAAACAGAATTTCAGTTTCTTTCATTAGTGAGGCTCCCTAGAGGGAAGAAATAGGGACAAAACCATGCATTCATTCCAAAAATGTGAAAAATTAAAGTATCTACGTAGATTGAAAAAGAACATAACACAAGAACAGATGTGCATGTGTTGGTAAATGTTTATATTTTGGTGAGCAAAATTGTGTACAAAACATAAATGAATTTTCAAAATATGCATGAATCATGTGGGGGAAAATCAGTAGGAACTGAGGCGCGTACAGACGGCCAAAGAAGGGGGCGTCTCGGCCGCCGCCGGTTGCAGCATTCGGGAACCGCAGACAGCCAAATGGCATGGTTTCCCGGATGATGCCAAGAAGGAGCGTCATTTCCGGGGCGCGACTTGCAGACGAAGAGCGTCTGTTACAATCAAGATGGTGGCGGCGTGTGAAACGGCCGCCAGCCATTTGTTTACGGACAGAGTCTGTAACAGGAGTATGGGGGTCTAGAAGAGAGCCCCTTTTTAAACGGAGACGGTCCTGGGACATCCCAAATGGTGGTATGTAACCCGCCTGAGGCACCTATGAGAACCAGCTAGAAGTTTTTCACAGTCCTAAGAGATTTCTGATTTGAGTTTCAGAATATGGACTGATTTAAATCTCTGTACTCTAAATCACTGATCAAATCCAGACTGAAGTTATGAAGAGAAAACCCTGATTTAACTCACTGATTTACGTTAAAACATATTCCCAATACTTCTCCATTTACTTGAATACGGCAGCAGATATGATCCAGTGAATTAAGCTAAGTCTTAACTAGAGGAGAATTGCCATACATTTGAGAGAAATGTTACTTTTGTAGTACATTATGGAAGTAGTACATCTTTAAGTGATTAGGAATCTAATAAATCCTCGCACACATGACATAAAAGCACAGTTTAATTCAATATAAATTTAAAATTTTAATATACGTGTCATTTCGTATTAAATTTTGCAGGCTATGAATGTCCCTTTTGAATAGACAATAGATCGCTTCCACTAAGTCACCTAGGGGCATCTATTCTTATTCTTATTTTTGCATTATTCTTATTCTTCTTAGTCTTATTCCTGTCAGATTACCTTTTGGTGGGACAAGAGAGAAGTCCCCCCCCCACAGCAGATCGTAAAGCAAGGGTTGGTGTCGTAGGGGAGAAATACAGCCCTATCAGATCTGGAGAGTATCTAGGTGGATCTCATGTAAGGTTCCATAATTTGCTACCACCAAACCAGGACAAATGTTTTAGGAACAAATTTGCCTGGAAATGTAGAACAGTTCGGAAAAATGGAGGACACAACCAACTAGAAGCCAAAAACATTAATTATTAAAAAAATATAAATTCTTATTTACCCCCCCCAATAAAAAAAACCTATCAAAATGGAGGAGATGTTGAATTCTTCTTCTGACAGAAAGGGACACAACAACAACAAGAAAGAAAAAAACAAAAGAAAAAAAAAAAAAAAATCACAAAAAAAAACACAGAAAAAAAAAACACAAAAAAAAAAAAAAAAAAAAAAAAAACATAGTACATCTCAGGAAGTAAAATTCAAATATATCGTAGATTGTACCTGTGAGACTAATGCATCTGAAGGAAGAGGACGTTTAGTCTAAGGAAAGTTCATGCTGCCAAACTTCTTTCTCCTTGCTGCGGTGGCCCCGCATGGCTCTGCTGCTGCCATAAGAGGGCCTTTCCATTGCGGTCTCCATATCTTTGGGGACGTAGTCCCCTCACACCTCCCCAGAGACCATCGGAGAAAGGTCCGTTGCACGACAGTCAGTCTTCTCTGGGGTCTAAGCCGGCCACTAGTTCCCCATCATGGCTCCTCAAGCCACCGGAGACGTCCGTTGCCTCCCCCCCCCCCCCCCCCCACTCATTTCACGTTTGAGATCAGAACAACAAGGGTTCCCAGCCATATGAGATCAAGGCTGGGCACCTTGTTCCCACAGCTAGCCAAAGTTCACTGTGGCCTTGGTGAACAGCAGAGTAGAACAATCTCAGTATGTTGGGGAGCTCAGGTCATCTATGGGGGTGTTGTAGATGGCTGTCCCTAGAATATACCCTGGCCATTCAGACAGACACAAATCTGTAACTATAATACTGATGCCAGAACCTTTCTTAAAATCTCATCAACTCTAAAAGGCCTTCTGAATAGTACAGTAACAATGACATCCCCAATTTTGCTCTAGATCAGGGATCCCAACTTATGTTTTGAAGAATTCCTTAGGCTCTACGTGCATTCCCCATGTGCTCCAGGGCAGGTTTCAGGCAATGAAGAATAAAAATTGAATGAAAGTAAAGAATAAGAATAGTATCTTAGAATATAATTCCTAAACTCCATTAACTTTTAAGACATAAAGGTAGGCCTCCTGTGTCTTCACCAGTAGAATAAGGACACCATGAGTCAAAAAAAAAGGTTGGGAAGCACGCCTGCTCTAAAAATGGTTTGCCAGCCCTCGCTCTCTCTCTGACAGGTGTTTCAAATGGGAGGTGAACACAAGTTGTATAGTTTTGCATTTTGTTGTGTGTGTGAGAAAGAGAGAGAGAGAGACGACAAAATAACAATCTTTTCTTCCTCAAATCCCCTCCCTTAGCTGATTTTTTATTCATCTTCCATAGTATGTTGTAAGACTTTTCCTCTCTTTTCTCCAGGTGTGTATGGGCAGGGCATTAGAAAAGTCAAAATCTTCTCCATATGGAAACTGCTTTCCAGACAGGCAGGCACCGATTTTAATGGGAACCTTTCCTAGAATATGCCTCGGAGGATTAGCTTTCCCAATTGGTTATATTTCTGTGAATTTATAACATGATACAGACTTGCTCATAAGCCGGATGAGGTAGCAACTGAAGGTGGGAACTGTAGTTTCTTTTCCCTCAGGGCGCAGGTTTGACTCTGGCTCTGCATGCAATAAAAATAATTTGTGGTCTATGGGAAAAGAGTGCCAGAGGGAACCCATTGTGTGAGTTGGATAGCATAATTAAAACCTGCAAAATCAGCACTCAAATTATTCCTGTAGCTCTCTGCTAAAGTTTGCTGAATAGCTGCATTCTGATATGCATCGCTTGAGTCAAAGTTTTTGAGCTTTAGTGTGGTATAGTCGTAGATGCTAAGGGGTGAAGAGAGCATTCGAGTTAAATCATGCCTCAGCGTAGTTTAGGCGAGCCTTAGGCAACCAAACTGACTGTCAATGCTTCTTAATAACAGGAGTAAGGCTAGCTTCAGTTCTGAGCAAGCCATGGCCATAGTGTGCATGGACCTCGCTTTAAAAAGTTTGGCCCCTTGAAGCTAGGGGATGGGTAGCAATGGTTAAGACTATGAAAATGATTTAAAATTGACCACAATGCCTTCATAGCTCCAAATCAGCATTGTGTGGGACAAGTTTTGGAAGGTTAACAGTGGCTCCCATTTGAGGGGAGTGTTCCCTGTAATGCGTGGAAATGGCTTAAGGTTCTGAGGCCGTAACAGCTGTCAAATGGCTAGGGTGCTGAATGTCAGCCTGATGAAGAGAAACAGAGCCTCAGGCAATATTTGGTGTGTCATAAGCCTACCATGTATAGACCCCTATTCTCTTAATCAGCAGGCGAAAGAAGACACTCCTCTTAAGGACTGACAGAGAGGGAGAAACAATTGGAGATTGTCACGATTAGGAATGGGGTGTCGTTGTCTCATAGTTTTCTCTATCCTTCCTGCCCATTGTGGGGAAGGACTTTTCAGCAAATGATCTGCACAGAAAAGTGATTCACTACAGCAATGTGCTGATTCTGTTGTTCAGACTGCTCGGGATGTGCAAGTGAAAGTGATAGCGCAAATCCCTTCAGGTGAAAGGTTTGCGTTTTCAGCCATCATTGCCAGAAGAATCCATTATTACAATGATGGCTGAAAGCACTTTTCTGCGCTCTTTCATGTGAAAGTGATTTGCACGACACGTTCAACTCAGGTCATGGATGAAATAAGGACGATGAGCAATCCCACCCCTATCCCCTCTGTGGTGTGATAAGCTCCAATTTTTACATTAGAGCTCCAGAATTCCCAATGTGTTATAATGGGAGCTAACCCCCACTCAACTGCTTTTCTCGGATGCATGCCCCGGTGGTCTTTATGATCCAGTGGCAAACCAACTAGTCTTTGACAGCCACACACCCACTATCTATGGTCCCCAACCTAACAGACTTTTTCCTCAAGTGGTAGCATTTTAATAGGTTTCTGAAATCACCATCAGACACTGCTTGTTGAAACAAAGTCAGTCTGAATCCAATAGTCTTTTAGTGGATCGCACAATGAAACTATGGCTGTTTAAGACCCGCCTTTGGGGCGCCTGTTCCCGCCCCTTTCCCCCCCGCCGGAATCATAGCCTCAGCGGCGGCCACAGCAACAGCTCCTGAGGCCCCGATCCACGGCTTTTCCGGCGCAAGGAGTGAGTAAAAAGCCGCTTCCCCTGTGGCCTGAAAGGGGTGTCCTGGGGCTTCATGCCCCAAGGGGACACCCGACAGCGGTGGGATGAAGAGAAGGGGCCAGCTCAGACCCCTTTCTCTTTTTGTGTCACTAGCGCAGCTGTGTAAAAGCTGGGCCCAGCAACACAAACCTGGAAGGATGGGTGCCATCAGTTTGTTACGTACTAGTACGTTACTAGGGTTAGGGGCGTCTGGAAAGGACACCGTTCCTACCCTAGTAAGTACCTAGTATTACGTTTTGCGGCATCTGTAAGGTGCCTATGTATAGTTACACATTTTAAACAGCTTCCTTTGCTTAGTTCTCACATGAACCTTTATAAACTTTGATCTTGTAAAACTTTCTGGTTACCCTGTAACCCACTAGTCATCAATACTATGTCACCCACAGATTACTACAAAACAATAGAAGTAAGGACTTCTGCACTTTTCTTGGTACTTAAAACCCTGTTCTACTGCCCTCAACACAGCCTCAATAGTCTTCACCACTCAGGGCACACTAAACAATCGAACCTTTTGAACCTGCTCTTTCCCTTTTATATACTCTCCTGGTAGCAGTCCCACCTTTTTCCTGGCTTCGTTCCCATCGTTTCGTGCCAAGGGTCTAATCTCATGGTATTTCTACACGCGGTGCCATTCTGATGAGGAAATCTGGAGAGTCTGGTCCAAAAAAAGTAAATTTACCAAGGAGCTGTGTTCTCTTCTTCATCCATATTTTGCTCTCGTCTTCTTCCCCACCGGACACATGTTTCTCAATACCTCCATCAGTGGTGTCCATAACCACTGATGTCACTTGGTGCGGGGGGGGGGGGGGCTGCTGAGGGAGTGTGGCAGCCAAAAGAGCACTCCTCTCAGGTCTTTCTACATTGTAGCAAACTAGGAGAGGTGGGCGTGGGTCTGCTCACCCCTCACAGAATGTGTGGGTCTGACCGGATGTTACCCTTCTTCTGTGGTGTCACCCGTGTGGGCCATAATCCCCTGCGGCCCCTGGTGACACCGCTGCCTCCCATGGCTTGCATTTTCTTCTTTTCTCTTGTCCATGGCTTGCGTTAATATTTTAAGCTGAGGAGAAATTCACCTGGCCAAAATTATGGAGTAAATAATCCAGTTTGAGTCGGTTTTTAAAACTGCCCTGTACCTAAGTGCTAGGGAATTCTGGAGACTGTAGTTGTTGTGAGACATTTAGCCTTCTCTGTCAGGGAGAACTCTTGGTGCCACAATAAACTACAGTTCCCATAATCCCTAGCACTGAGCAAGGACAGTGAAAACCAGCCTCAGACTGGATTTTTTCTGCAGTGTTTGGACCCTGTGAATTATTTGTAATCACTGTGTGCAGACACCCCTCATATTCCTCTTTCTGTAGACACTGTGCAGTTCCTTAGCATTGTGTGGCCATGTTTGTTTTTGGCTATAAGAAAAGCAGTGCAACAAGTATAGCACCATAAACGACAATTATTCTAAGGAAAAATCAGGTGCTGAGTGCCTAAAGCTATGTAGGCAAAAAAAGACCACTGAGAACAACACAAGAGGAGGTATCAGGATGCCTAAAGGGGGAAAACAATGGAGCTCAGGTATAACCAAAAAATAGATGCATTATGGTTAGAATCCGGTTAAGTAGCTCCAGCTATTTTGAATTTGTGATTGAAAATGTGAATCAGGACACAGGTAAATCCAATTGAGTTGATGGCTCTACTCTAGTGGGGACGACAGTAGTTACTGCAATATTAATAGAAATAATTAATACAATGTTGGTTGGGTGTTTCAGTCATTTCCAACTTATGGCAACCTAAGGCAAACCTATCATGGAGTTTCCTTGGCAAGTTTCTCAGACGGGGTTTGCCATTGCCAACCTCGGATCTGAGAGAGTATGACTTGCCCAAGAGGGTCGCCTAGTGGAGTTTATATGGCCAAAACCAGGACCCTGGTCGTCCAGACCATCTCAAAAACACGAGGTCCATGCTCTCTAGTAAATATAATAGTAATTAACTACTGTACTGCATATTTTTTCTTCCTTACCCTGTGGGTATGTGTGCATGCTACATTAGATATTATGTGTGCTGTGTCATTTTGTTTTTGCTCTTTTACACTTGAAAGGACATGCATTCTGATGTGGCGACATAAATAAATGAATGATGATCATGAGGATGATGATAACAGTAGGATTTAGTGAATATTAAGAAGTAAATATTAAAGACAAACCAACTCCCACCCTCCCACAAAATACTGAGTAAAACAAAACATGGATAAGCTGAGTGGCATTTTTTTTAGTGGAAGGAATGGGTTAAACGGAAGCTGGTGAGGGAATAAAATGACTTGTCTCCGAATAGGCATGGCTGACTGCCCTTTAATCAGGACTATTCCACATGGCAGCATTGTGTCACAGGTCTACTAACAATATGCCCAGATCCATTGTAAGAAGTTCCAGAGGTAGAACACATGGGAAGTAGATTTGAACGTTAAAATGAATTCATATAAATGCTAATGCTCAGTGCACACAATCAAGTGCGATCTCTTTAGAAACAAGATAAGGAATCAGAGGGATTTCTTTCTGCAAAAAGTTTAAGAAAATAAAAGTTGTGGAATGAAAAAGGTGGAGAAATTCTATATTAAAAAAGTCAGAAATGCACACGTGGGAGACACTGGTGGAGTAGATAAAAGAGTTATGTAAGATGTTGATTGTGGCCCATATTCACTCAAAATCCATACTTAGCCATGAACTCCCTGGGTTGATCCTTGGAAGCTGCACTCTCCTGCCTAGCCGATCTCTTAGGACCCCATTTTTTATGCGGAGGATTAAGATGAAATTGTAAAATAGCGTTTACTGAGAAGCATCATACACAGGACACATAATGAATGGGACCTGAATATGAAAGACCTAACATAAAGTTAATTTCTTCAGTGGGCAGAAAAAGACTTCAATGCGTAGGTGCAATTATCAAGCAAGGCATTTTGTATTTTTGATGGCTTGCCATTTTGCTGTAGATGATATCTGCTTTCTACAAGCCCTGCATATCTTCCGTTTTAACGCATCCCAAACACCCATTAACCAACTAGGTTGCCAAGCATAAGTTATTATCAAACCCAGCAACACCTTCATCCTAAAAGGGACATTATGTGCATGTTTGGACATTATTAATTTAGATACATATCTGGAAATGTACAATTCATGCTATAATTTCATAGCACACAAGATACTTTAGGTCCTAAACCACTGTTTGGCTGCTGTAATGTACTGGATAGAGAAACAAATTAAAGCTTAATCCGGACAAGACAGAGGTGCGGCTCCTGGTCAGTTGAAAGACAGATCCAAGAATAGGGATGCAGCCTGTGTTAATGGTTTACACGTCCCCGAAAACTCAGGTTCATAGTTTTGGGTTATACTTCTGGATTTAGCACTGAACCTGGAAGCCCAGTTATCGGCGGTGACCAGGAGTTGCCTTTGCACAGCTAAAATTCGTGCACCAATGAGCCGGTTCCTGGAGAAGTCAGACCTAGCCACAGTGGTACGTGCTTTGGGTACTCCCATTTGGATTACTGTAATGTGCACTTAATTGGGCTGCTTTGACAAGTGCTCAGAAACACCAGCGGCCCAAAGAGCTGCAGACAAGCCTGTCAACTGGAGCTGGATACGTGGAGCATACAACTCCCTTGTGGCAACAGCTCCATTGGCATGCCAGTCTGTTCCTGGTAAACACACCCAAAGTGCTGGTTATGACCTATAAAGCCTTATACGGTTTGGGATAGCAGGCAATTTGAAGCCGCATCTCCTCCCTGTACCAGTTCCCCAGAATATTGGTGTCATCAGGAGAGGCATTCCTCGCTGAGTCCCACTACCCTCTCGGGGGTGTTTGTGGGAATACAACAGGGCCTTTTCAGAGAGTGGATGTTTCCCAACCTCGGGACGCCCTCCCTAGGGAGACCAGGATGCTCCTCTCCCTGCTGTCCTTCTAGTGGCAGGTAAAGCTGTGTTTTATGCCACAGGGCTTTCACATGATATGGATGCTGTTTTGTTTTTGTTGGAGAAAGTTTTAAACTGTTAAATTTAATAATATAATGTTTTTAAGTGTTTGAATGTGTTGTTTTTAAATTTTGTATTTTGTATGCGTTATAGTGGTTTGAACTTGGACTGTTTTTAGCTTTGTTAGCTCTGACTTGAGTTCCTCTCCCTGGGAGAAGGTGGGATATAAATAAACATAAACATAAACATAATAATAATAAGACACTTTAACCATACCGGGTAAAATCTGGCTGTTTTTAGTTAGTTAGTTTTGTCAGTCCAAATATATTGGACAGGCAATGTCAGACTCTCCAAATTGTGCAGATGAAAAACAGGGACACGTGTGGCCAAACAACATCAGAGTGCATCAAGTGGCAAACATCTATTCATGAGAAGTACAGACAGCTAGGAGGGGGCTGCAGCAGTTTGCTTGTGCCTGAATCTATTCTGGAAAGTCAAGATTGTGGCCCCCTTCTTTTCTCGTGACCCTCTTCGAGTTACTGAGTGTAAACTAGTTTTGGCACATTGAAATCGCTTCTCAGCAGTTGAAATAAGCTGAGGACAAAGGGGGAAAGTAGGAAGGAGAGAGAAAACTTGTGACATGTTAAAAGCAGATGAAAAGTGGAATAACAGAAGAATAATAAGGGACGGGCCCTGCCAAACTGGTATAATTGGGAGGTTTGGCAGCATCAAGGATATGGCTCTTTTTTAAGTGGTTCTTTAGAATCATAGAATCATAGAACATAGAGTTGGAAGGAGACCATAAGGGCCATCCAGTCCAACCCCCCCTGCCTGCAGGAAATCCCAATAAAGCGTCCCTACGATACCACCAGCCTCTGCTTAAAGAACCTCCAAAGAAGGATTTACTCCCAATGCACCTGATGGGATTGTGGTTTTCCTGTCGAGCAGCCCTTTTACTGTCCGAGGGTGTCTCTCCTAATGTTTGAGGTGGAATCTCTTTTTCTGCGTGGTGCGTGCATCTCATTGCTCTTGCATGGTCTCGTTCTCTGGGCTGCAGGAAAACAGTTTTGCTCCCTCCTCAATATGGTACTCCCTTCAATGATTTAAACATTGTTTGGCTGTATGTCTTCACCTCTTCGTCTTTTTTCCAGGCTTAACATCGTCCCAGTTCTCCCTAAGTTGTTTCTCATAGGACGTGGTTTCCAGACCCTTCACCATTTTAGTCGCCCGCCTTTGGACATGCTCCGTTTCTCAATGTCCTTTTGAAATTGGGGTGCCCGAAATGGACACAATATTCCAGGGACCTGACCAAGCAGAATATAGTCAGGCCCCCCCTGGAATATTGGTGGGGCCCTATTCTTTGCACCGAAAATGTCATAAAGGACATAGGAAATTGGAGTGTGTTCAAAGAAGGGTGAATAAAAATGGTGGAAGGGTCTGAAACCATGTCCTAGGAGGACGACTTAAGGGGGGGGGGGGGGGGGGGGGGGGGGGGGGGGGGGGGGGGGGGGGGGGGGGGGGGAGGGGGAGAGGGGGATGGTTTAGTCTGGAAAAAAGGTTAAATTAGACCACATTTCAAGTAAGGCTTGCATTCAAAATCATTGATAGCGCTTCAGATATAGGACTGTCCTCGGCAAAGTAGGGCAGATGGCTTCCCTAGTACTGCATTGGTGAGCCCATCAACTACTTGTCAATCTTTCTATTTTAAAACCCCAAGTAGGCATGAAAAACAAGAGGTTTGTTGAACCCTGGTGGCCACATACATAATGGGGTGGCTTCAGGTGTTCAGATTTTATATCCAAGTTCAGTCTAAAAATCTTTTTTTCCTGTGTGAAAAATTATGAGGTTTGTTTACACAGGGATTTGTTTTCAGGTAATAGCCGCTGCCTTTTTCATCAATGTACGTTTGATTAGATAGGCAAAATCAGGCACAGAATACTCATTTGGGTATGACTGTAGAACGTAACAAAGATTACTAACTCAGGTGAAGACGATGAAGACAAAATATATTTGACCTTTCTGCTTACAAATGTGAGAAAAGTTGGAACAGAATCAGACAAAAGTAAAAAACTTGTAAGATGGGTAGTGTGGGTGGGTCAGAGTCTTTACTTACTCCTAATTAACTGCAAGTCGCAGGACCACACATTTTACATCGATATTATCGGTAAGTTAAGTGCTAGGATTTACAACACCTAAGAAGGCATCGCTTGTGAGACAAGCTAAAAACAAAAAAAAAAACCATGTAATATTTAGGCACAGAGGAACCTTTCTAAACTTTGCAGTTAACGCCGGGCTTGCGTGAGAGTCTTCGGAGGCTTTGTAAGTCGCTAAGCCTGTGAATGTGGTATAAATGGCTTTAGAGGATCAGAAGGCTGGGAGCATTCAGCTGATCACTGAGCCTGTCCTCTTCATTTAGGTGATTGTTATTTTGTTGTGTCCTTCTATATGGAATGCTATAGTTTGGGATTAGGTGGATAAATGGCTAGTTCAGTTCATCCTCTCCCTCTGGGTCATGCTGATGTGGTGGCAACTTCATGGAGAAGGGGGAGCAAAGCATATGACAGGCTTCCATGGAACAGGTAAGAGGGGCATTTTTAGAACTAAAGAGGCTTGAGCCTATTAACGTGCACGGAGTGACATTAATGGAGCCCAGGAGTGCAGGAGAATTGGAGATGTATATGTGGGTTCACTGATCAGGTCAATTCTGATCTATACTATTTGCAACCCATTTCAAACTGTTTTACAACTCCAATGTCTCAACATTTGTTTTGGAGATGCAGACAGAGAACCTGGTTTCAGTTGCATGCTACTCAAGGGTGTAGGACTCTGCTCCGCCAAGAAATGAGTGGATAGTATTCTAGTTTCTTTCATCCATTTATTCTTAAAACAAAAAGAACAAAAACATTAAAAAAAAAAAAAAAAAAAAAAAAACAAATAAAACAACGACGAAAAAAAAAAACAAAAAAAACAAAACAACTAAATAAAAACAGAAAAACCAAAAAAAACAAAAAAAAAAAAAAAAAAAAAAAAAAACAAACGAAAAAACACAAAAAAAATCAGTAAACTAAAACACAAAACACAAAAAACCAACCAAACCCCATTTTTTTTCATATATAGGCAGAGTTAAAGTTAAAAAGAAATTGAATGTGGTCATTCTTCACTGTCAAATATACCAATAGTAATACAATCTTCTGTACTTCACCCATACAGATTTTAAGTACTGGCTGGACCTGGGCCAAGCACAACACGGGTTCCTGATGGGGACTCAGGATTTCAAGGCGTTCAATATTGTGGTCCCGACTGCAATAGTCCGAGAAGTATTAGTCCGAAGACATGATTCTCCTTCCAGTCTTCACCACTTCCAAACAGTACTGTTGGTGTTAACAGCGCTTCCTTCTCCCTCCAGCACTAACGCAAGCTCGGTGCACAGGCAAACGCAGAAGTCCTTCCTCCGTCACACCTTCCATGAGCTTCACTACAAGAAGGGGAGTGAACCAGAACAACGAAGCATCCAAGCCCAAAAGGTGGGCATTTTGAATGGTTTCTCAGTCTACCACAGCAATTGTCCTACAGAAGCTGAGTTTGGAAGCATTTTGAAAAGCAGAGAGGAGGCAATTCAGTCAGTCAGCTTTGGAGTTCTCGACAAGAAGATTACAAGATCATTGACTGAGGATTTTGAGAAGGGGAGAGAGCCATCCAGTCAGGTAAGATGTCTTCATAAATTGGCATGACGGTCTGGGAAGAATGAAGGTGATGACTCTGCTTCACAGAGGACAAAGCAGGTCTTGCTGTCAGACATTCCTCAGAGACTTCTCCCTAAATCCTTCTCAACAAACTACAGGTTTTCTTCTAAGCAAGTTCCTCAAGTCCAGCAGCGGCTGGTGAGAGCCGTCTTCTTCTTATTGTTGGATAACTAAACCCAGTGGTGAAAGTGAGTCTGTTCAGCGAGGTCCTCCCCTTCATGTTCTGCTGAGGTAAAAGAGAATGTGTTGGCAGCTCGTCACAGTCCACCAGATCTTTCTGCTGACTTGACCACGGTACAGACAACCTCTGAATTCTTGCATTGACTGAAGATTCCTGTTTCAAGGTTGACGGGCTACCTAACTGTGGAAATTTGCCACAGAAACCTTTGCCCACAATGTTCTACTACCTCTCATCTCCTCAGTCCTGTCACTGCTGTCACTGTTGCTGGCTCCTCGATCCTTTCAAGGAAGCAGATCATGCAAAAGTGCTGCCCACTGTGGTGTTATATCACCCAAAAGTCAAAGGGCTTAGAAATGTACTGTTCCATGAAGCTGGGGCTGTATCAGAAACTATGATTCTAATGCAAAACTGTGCAGAAGTAGTGTCAAAGAGCGTCCTGCGAAGCAGACAAGACACACAGAAGAAGCAACTCAGTGCTGAAGCACAACTAAAACCAGTTGTCTAACCCAAGGAGAAGTAGTGGAACATTGTCCAAATGCACAGCAACTACTAGGGGGAAAAATCACGAAGAATTAGAACACTGAATCTCTTAGAGAAACCATCCCAGTAACTGGAATCAAGAGTATCCCAATGGCATCGGAACACCAGTGTTTTCAATACAGCAGGGCTATGAAATGAACCATACAAAGGGTATGTATGTCAAGTGTTTTTATCTTCTGAACTGTTATTTTTCTTAAAAGTATGGAGGTTTTTCAAGTACTACAAAAGACATTTTATGGGGACTTTTGGATTTAAGTGGGGGTGATACAAGGCATTGTGATCTAGAACGTTGAAGATCTGTGGCGTAAAAGATGTGGGGTATGAAGAATAATTCACAAAAGAATGATACTGGTAAGTTGTTGCTAGAAAAAAGAGCTGTCCACGGCTGTTAAAAAGACAGAAAGGAGTTGAATTGAATGTTAACCACAACTGTTGCGCGACAGCAATATTTGAAATGATTATTTGGAGTTTCAGGTAGGCAACAGCATTGATTATTGTAAAAAAAAATGATTCGCTGATGACGAAAATTCACAATAAAAAATTAGAGACAAACAGATGGGTATGGGCATAGGGATATAATGGTGGGAGGATATAAGGTGAGGAAAGTTGATGGAAAGGAAGGCTAACTTGTCACACCACGATATGGGTCTGTGCCAAGAGTGGACAAACTGGACACTGTTGGTTGGTTTAGATATTTAAGGAGACTATCTTTTGAAAATATGAATAAGCATATGACATGCCACTGAAGGTGAGCTCTAGGACCTCTCCCATGGATAACCAAATTCAATGGATGCGCAAATCCTTTATATACAATGTTGTAGTAAAATATAAAATGGTAAAATCAAGGTTTGAGTGTTTTTCCCAGTAATATTTCAAGCCGAGATGGTTAAATCCATGGATGCAGAATCTGTGGATATGGAGTGGCCAACTGTACCGTCAAACTGTATGGGTCACATGGGCTGAAAGCTGCAGTGTCTGGATGCTCCCATTTGGTGGGATGCATGGTGAAGCCACTGTTGTCTTCCAATTCCACCTACAGAGCATGTGGTCAAAGCACAGTGTGTTGCTCCTGCTGTGCCCAAATCTTTGAGGTAAGTCACATCTAGCGCAACTATCAAATCTCCCCTTTAAATTCTCACTTGGCTAATTTGGTGCCCTGTTTGTCTTTCGCCTGTTATTGTACCTGGCAAAGTGGGACAAATTAAACTAGGCCAGATTAAACCGAGGGCCAAAGCAAATTAAACTAGGCCAGTAATAAAGATAGAGCAGATGTGCAGACAGAAGCTAATGTGATTAACCTCATGCATGTGTAACCAACAGAAAAGTACCCAGGGATGGTGAGAAATGCCAAAATCTAGTCCATTTTGGCATGAGGCAAGTCCCTCCCTTGCGAGGGCTACCTGCATCCATCTGGAGGTATCCTTCAGCGTAAAGGGGGGTAGGAGGGAGGCAGTTTGCACTGCAGTCCTGGCTCAAAATGGCTGGGAGTGGAGGAATAGACCTGGAGTAGGTTTTGTTCACTTCCCAGATCACAAGAGATATCCAGTCACAAAGCTGAGTAAAAGTTCACAGTGAAATCTTGGCTTCAAAGTCTCATAGGACATGCATTTCTAGGGCATGGTCCTCATGAGCCAATTAAATCAGTGTTCTGTCTCACGCCCCTACCCAGAGCTGGATGCAGGCCAAATCCCTGATTCAAGGTGCAGACTCTCTCACAACAATGAAGCCGGTTTTTGCACTAAATCGGCCCGAACCCACCCGTAAGACCTGAATTTTGCAAAGAAAATCCAGAGCACTCTGTAGTGAATACTGGGGTGGCTATTTAAAAAAACAAAACAATTTTTGCTATACCCCCCAGCAATGCACTTGCTCTGCCATAAGTCACTGCTTTCAAGTCACTGAGACAACCAACTATAGTCGGCCCTTCTTATACACAGATTTTTTATACAAAACACGGATTCAAGCTCACGGTTTTGCCAGAATGTAAAAACAAAATATAAATTTCAAATATCCAAACCTTGATTCTCCATTTTTATAAGGGACAACCATTTGGCGTGTCATTATATTAATGGGACTTACATCACAGATTTTTCTTAAATGGGGGATCGGTGAACCATACCCCACATATAAAAAAGTGGGTCCACTGTATATGAATTGAGGCTGGCTACGCTCAGTTTTGACCTCAGAGGGAGTGGAATCACACTAGTTGCAGCCTGCTGGGCAGCACAATGAGACATGTATTGAACAACCACACTCATAATCACTACGAGTGTCGAGGTAAACAGGGGTAATCTGGAGCAGCTCTGGGCCCAGAAGACTATTGGGGAGCAGCCCAGAAAATATCTGGCCAGTGTAGCTGAGCCATGAGACCATGAGACTTTGCTCCTGGCGGCAAGGAGCTAAATGTGAAGAGAAGAGCCTGCCACCACTCACAGCCAATGTACTCTCACTTCTCTCCAAAGGTGCTAGTAGGGATTATTTCTCTAGAGTGGGTTTTCTGCATGCGTAGTTTCCTAACATCTGAAATCAAGCATCCTCATGGTTCTTTTCCCTCAGTGCAACATGTGAAGCTAAACCAAGAATTAAGTTGTTTTCCAGTTTGTCTACTTTTCAGTAGATGGCTCTGGTACAATAAGGTGCACAAAGGCCACATGCAACCAAAGGAGCCCTCTTTCAAGCCACCACAAAAGCACACAGACCCTGAAACCTTTAATGAAAATGTTTGAAAAAATACGGACGTCTTTCGAATCCCAAAACTGACCAAAATTGGCTTCAAAACCTATACAAAATAGGGCATTTTGTTTCCACAACACTCAAAAGATCCCCCACAGCTCCTAAAAGGTTTAGTCAAAGGTTGGCCAAGAAGGAAACTGGTCATGTTGTGCATTCCAGTACATCCCCTGGAGAGGTGGATTGGGGATCAAAGATGGTCCTTCGCCCCTCTGTCACTTGCCAGAGGGAAAAAAAAAGAAAAGAAGGAGAAGAACAAACCCCCCCGGTGGTAGTAACAAAAGTTTTCACCATTAGCCTTATCCAGGTTGTAGGTGCTCATGGTCTATGTGTGTGTTCTCTTTCACAGTAAAATCTTGCCAGTAGTTTCAGCCCATATCGAAGGAAGATTTTATCGAAAACGTCTGGGTCCTCTTCATAAGGCAACTGCTGGGAGGCAGGCCGGATGATCTAAAACCAAAGGATGGAAATTTAGAAGACCAACAATCTGCGAAAGCAAAAACAAGCTCCTCCTCTCAAAAATGAACACATGGTGAGTTTTTCAGACTTCAACATGGCAAGCACAGTTCCTTCACATGAATTAATGGATTTTTCCCTCTGTTCTTATTGAAAGTGACAAGAGAGAGAGAGAGAGAGAGAAACAACTGCCAAAATGTGCACTAATGCACATAGTCAAAGAAAGGGCATGATCTAATAGTGTCAAATGAATTTTTCAGAGTGTTATAAATAAACATTTGTTTTCGAAATAAAGAACTGTGTTAGAATTCCTGAATTTTGTACTGCGGTAAACACTTGGGAGAGCTGTGAGGACATTAGTCTAGTTGTCTCGTTTCATTTTTTCCCTCTCTGCAGGATCAAATTGATAAGACAAAGCAATCTTTTAAGTGACATTCCAAATGTTTTTACAGCCAGAAAGATCCTTGTTTCAATCTGTGACTATGTATAAGGAGGGATTTCAGGAAATACGGCTCCTAATCGCATGGATTTCTGGATTACAGCTTCTCAGAATCACACAGCTTCCCACCCCCCCCCAATATGTCCACTGGTCAGCCCACAGGGCTCTGTCCTGGGGCCAGTGTTATTCAACATCTTTATTAATGACTTGGATGATAGAATCAGGGGCATACTCATCAAATTTGCAGATGAGACCAAATTAGGAGGAATAGCTAATACTCCAGAGGACAGGATCAAAATTCAAGATGACCTGAATAGACTAGAAAGCTGGGCCAAAGCTAACAAAATGAAATTCAACATGGAGAAATGTAAGGTACTGCACTTAGGGCAAAAATAAAATAAAATGCACAGATATAGGATGGGGGACACCTGGATGAATGAGACTACATGTGAAAGGGATCTTAGGCGGGTTCTAGACCGCCGCTTGCTCCGCGCGGGAGCCGCAGCAGCCATACCGCGCGGCTCCCGCACGGAGCAAAAAAGAAGCTCCAAAATGGAGCTTCTTTCCGCGGCGCACTGATGACATCGCGAAGCGCCAAGGGCGCATTCGTGACATCATTAGCGCCGCGCGACGTTCGGACGCTCAGCGTCTGATACGTCAATATGGCGCCGGCCATGTAGAAGGGCCAGCGCCATATTGTACGGACACAGTCCGTATTAGACTCAGGGGCGTCTAGAAGAGACGTCCCTTTTTTAAAATGGAACGTCCTGCGGACGTCCCAACTGCCGGTGTGTAACTGGCCTTAGAGTCCAAGTAGACCACAAGTTGAACATAAGTCAATAGTGTGATGCGGCAGCTAAAAAAGCCAATACAATTTTAGGCTGCATTAATAAAAGTATAGTGTCTAGATCAAGAGAAGTAATAGTGCCACTCTATTGTGCTTTGGCCAGGCCCCACCTGGAATATTGTGTCCAGTTCTGGGCACCACAATTCAAAAAGGACATTGAGAAACTGGCGTGTTTCCACAGGAGGGTGACTAAAATGGTGAAGGGTCTAGAAACCATGTCCTATGAGGAATGACTTAGGGAGCTGGGCATGTTTAGCCTGGGGAAAAGAAGGTTAAGAGGTGATATGATAGCCCTGTTTAAACATTTGAAGGGCTGTCATATTGAGGAGGGAGCTAACTTGTTTTCTGCTGCTCCAGAGACAAGGACCCAGAAGAATGGATGCAAGCTACAGGAAAAGAGATTCCACCTTAACATTAGGAGGAACTTATTGACAGTAAGGGCTGTTTGACATTGGAAGACACTCCCTTGGAGTGTAGTGGAGTTTCCTTCCTTGGAGGTCTTTAAACAGAGACTGGAAGGCCATCTGTCAGGGATGCTTTGATTGAGATTTCCTGCATGGCAAGGGGTTGGACTGGATGGCCCTTGTGATATCTTCTAACTCTATGATTCTATGATTCTATAAAAACCAGGTACATGGAGAAGGCACAACTTGTTTTTGAAATCAATTAGCACCTCTGCAAGTGCAGTAGAAGTGCTAATTGGATTCAAATGCAGACATGTACTCCCCATATGCTTTGTTTTTTAATGGAAGTGCTCATTTTCAAGTCTTTTTCTCCCTTGCCATTGCTATACCACCAAATGTCAGTAGTGGTGAAGTGGAGGGGAATGGGGTCCCTGCTGGAATAAGGAAGTGGCAATATGGTCACTTCACTTCCCTGGACTTGAAAATCCCTGTTTAATATTCTTTAAAGTAGAAAATTATAGGTATTTGTGGTGTGACAAAATGGATATGTGTAGATGGAATGGAAAAGAATGGAACAAAACTATGATATGATACAGGAGTAAGCAGAAGCAAAAACTGATTTAAATTCATATAACACACAGGTGAAGAAAAGCTAGGATCATGGGGAACATTAACAGCTGCTAGTCTCAGTGTCAAAAACAGCAGATGCATAACAACTGTATTTGGTTATCTGATGCATGTATCTCAGTATCTATGCTGAATTTCACATTTCATATTTATGTGCACTTGTCATGCCCAGCCTGGAAGATGGCTTGGAGGACTCAGAGGATGAGCTAGAGCCTCTGGGATCCGAACCTATAATGGAGGAGCCAGAGCCCCAGGGGCTTGAACCTGTAATGGAGGAGCCAGAGGCTGACCCTAGTTCTGCTGGAGCAGAGTCTATGGCCCCTCCAGAGGTTCAACAGTCAAGTTTGCCTGGTGCCGAGGCTGTGGACATGGAGGAGGATCTGGGCACTGTGCCTACCTTCAATGAGCGTCGAGCAGAAAGAGAGGGCCTTCGAAGATCTCGGAGGCTGTATCAGAAGCGTCTTTGTAATCAGGCACAGCTGAAGGCCAGCTCCTTGCCTTCTTAAGCACCTGGAGCATGTGTGGTTCTTTGCCAGTGGATATCTGACTCTTTTAGAGGAAAGACTCTGTCTCTGGCTCCTTGGCTTCTTGTCTTGACTACCCGGAAACTTGACCTTGGACTGCTTTATCTACCTGCCTGTCTGTTACCCTGAACCTCGGACCGTCTGACAATTCTTCTGGTAAACCCTTTTGGCAAAGCTACTGCAACTCTCCAGGACTGTGTAGCTTACATTGACTTTGCGGTGCTGGGAGGGGGTTGTTTGTTAGATAACTAGCTGCTTTATCAGCCCTTTGGCTGCTTTCCCGGACAGCACTTCAAAATCCTGTTACACATTATTTTATAATAGAGGAGAGTGTGCATATTGCCACATGAACTGAAATCAATGAAACTGCAAGCGTGATGTTCACAAACCCCCAAGGAGGCTATTATACAGAAAGAATGAGGAGAAAGGGAATGGGGGTCAAGAAAGGAGGGAAGACAATTACACTTCTTTAATCTGAACAACCCAGGTTGTTTCAGGTATACCATTTCAGCTTTTTACATTGAGTGAATTGAATTCACTCAGTGAACATCAATGCATTTAGTATTAGGGACATTTCTACTAGTGCAGCCAAAAAGCTTATTATAATAATGACAATTTTTTATATTACTGATGTAATTTTACAAACTGATATATTAGTTTTCTTTTAACTGGATCATAGCCAATGGCCAGTCAGTGGCTTGTGAATTGTAGTGAGACCACCAGCTAATTTGGAAGAATCTTTGGTAAACCAATTGAAATGTAACAAAATTTAGTATATGATTTCACATACAAGAAGTAGGAAAATGTGAGGATGTATGAGAAACACTGCACTTCAATGTTGCCTCTTTTTCTGTGTTTTCTCTGTACTGAACTAGTCAACAGCTCTTTGGATAACCTGATCCCATTCAAATACAACTACAAATGATGGATTGTTCTTACAGCCAAAGTATTGTTCAGACTGGTCTCCCTTTCTCTCTCCTTTGTCCATGAGGAGAGGAGATTATTTCAAACTTTGATCTCCTGTTTTATCCAAATAAGGGGGGGAGGTCTATATGTACCATGTTATTTTTGTAAAAAACCCAGCTTATTAAACCAGGATTTTCTAATTTGTTAATTAACTATAGCTTGCAGCAACCATATCTCCCCATGTTTAATTGAAATAGGAAACCAGAGTAAGTAGAAATCATGTCCACTGTCAGGGTGTGTGGAACTGTTTTTAAGAGGAGGGTCTCCACCGTGGCTGGCATGTTGTTATTTTGATCTACCTGCAGGTACCATCAAGGAGAATGCAAATTAATTTCCTATCTATTATCACTGCAACATCCTTAAATATAAAAAACTCTTATGAACACAATATGTACTTAGGAGTGTCCACTATGTGTTCAGCATAGCTTGCTCCTGTGTAAATATGCATAAGACAGTTTGCAGTTAGTCTTTATTATTTGTGGGAGGGCTTTTGCTGTCTTAACATTTCTTAGTGCTTAATTATTTAGTACACTTTAATTGATAATGCCTGAGGAAGATACACTACATAGGAGTCTTAGTGGTCCAATTTTGCTAGATCATTTCAGGAGGGAGAGGTTCAGGCTATCTTGTCTTGGGGTGCAAGAAAGTTTCTTGAGTCATCCCATCCTGTCTGTTCTGATGCCCATGCCGTACAGTACTAATAATGATCAGACATAGAAAATAAAGGCTGCTGTTGTAGATGGGCCTCTGAAGAGTAACGTGGTCATCATCATCATGATACTAAGACAAATTGGTGTGTGTGTGTGTGTGTGTGTGTGTGAGAGAGAGAGAGAGAGAGAACATCTTAGTGGGCTCAAAGGGGGCTCAAATATATATATCTTAAAAAGTTCCACCTCAGGTGAGTAAACATTATCATTATCTGCTGCCTGTCACTCCTTAGCCTCCCCACCTTAAAAACAATTTTGGCTTCATCTTACCCAAGGGTAGCAGGTTGCCTTAGCGGTGCAGGGCAGATTTCCTGGGAATGCATTGTTCTCTCCTCCAATGGTGTGGAACAGCCTGGGAGCTGCTATTACTGCTCCCTTCATACCATCCTTCATTTGCTTCAACTCTGCTTGTTGAAATCTGAAATTGTTGTTGTTATATTTCTCTCTGGCCTTTCCCCCAAATTGGGACTCAAAGTGTCTTATAATCAGTGACATCACTAGAGGAGTGTGTGTCTCTGTGTGGTGGTGTGTGTATGTGTGTGCGCAGACTACATTAGGTGACATCTCAGAAGGGGGTGACATCTGGCCTGGCCCTTCACCCACTGCAAGAGTATGTGTGGTAGTGCTGCCATGTGGCAGAAGGCACATGCTTCTGCTGGCCTCCCTGCTGCCCTGGCTCCCTCTGTTGAGGGAGTCATGTCAGTGGGGAAGAAGGTGAGGGTGATGGATGCGTGCACACTTCTGCCAGCCTCTCTGCTACCCTTTGTCCCTTCCCCAAGGGAACCAGGGCAGCAGGGAGAAAGGCAAGGGTGGTGCACGCATGAGAGCAAACAGGGAGCCTCTATCTGTGCCACCTAACTGCCAAGCTGTCCACCCCTGGCAGTCCTTTCCAGGTGTCACTAGGCGGTGGATGGCAAACTAGTTGGAGGCAGGTAAGGAAGGCAGCGGAAGGGAAAAGGGGAAGAGGGCACTGCAGTGGGTGGTACCAACCCTAGTGGTGGCACTGCTTATAATTATTAAAACAATTGTTAAGTATTTACAAAATACAAAACACAATTAAACATTAAAAAAACATTAACACTGGATTAAAACATATATTAAAAGACATCAACACACCCACACAGCAATTAGCAATGGCCAGCATCATCACTCATCAAACACCTGTAGGAATATAAAAGTCATTGCTTTTCTATGAAAAGAAATTAGGAGGGTGCCAGTCCAATTGCTCTGGGAAAGTCCAACTGCTCTGGGAAAGGAGTCCAAATCACCAAAAAGACCCTCTCTTATGTTCCCACCAGATATACTTGTGATGGTGTTGAGACAAAGAGAAGGGCTTCCCCAGCAGATCTCACAGAATGAGCTGGTTCATAAGGGAGAATATGATCCTTCAGATGAAAGCATTAGCTAGGGAAATGAAGTGGAAAGCAGTATAGAATAGTGAAGTCTGGGTTGAAAGGCACATAACTCCCTTCCTACTCAACTATTATTCACTTGTGCAGGTTGTTTGTTGCTTTCCCTCACTATTAAGCTGCATATCCATATTGATCTTCAACTATTTTTTAGTTAAGATGGTCAGGAGTAAATTCCAAGCTATTATACAAATGCTACAGTTTGAATATTAAGTGTGGCACGTATTCCAGCACACATAGTACTCAATATGGATCATGTTCAATAAAATGCATAATGAGTTTGTATGTTACAATTTATGCCAAGGTTCATATTACAGTAGCACTACAAGAAGATTTGGAGAAACAGTGTCTCTTTCTGAATTTATAACAGTAACACACTTGTGGGAGGAGAAAACAGGCATACAAACCTTGAAGGAGCTTAAAGCAGCATGTATGATAATGTTCTGATGCTTCTGTGTGGCAAAGATACTTTTGAAGATGAAATTGCAGCATCTAAGAGGTGGTGTGAAAGTAGTTCTTCTGGATCAAGGGGGAAAATTAGACAGCTCCAATATTACTCAGCAAAAACTACTCCAGATCAATTGCCAGGTTATTTTAGTGGTAATCCATATGCTTTGTGATATTTTCTGAAGCTTTGTATTGTTTTTTAAATTGGTTGTTTAAAACCAATGTTTTAATGTTTAAAAATAAGTTAGATGGGTTCGCAAGAGTTTTGTGGAAGAGAATGCACAGTCTTGTATTATTTACTGTTAAGTGCCTTTCTCTGTCTCCTAAATGGTAAAAGAATTGTAAGTTGTCTATAAATCCAAATGCTCAAATGTCCTAATGTTAAATTATTAAGAAAGACAAACCATGTTTTGTTTCACATTTTAAATAAAAGAAGGAGAAACTAGAACCACTGCTCCATCTACTGGTGCAGAAAAGCACAGACAAGAGTTCATTTTAAAGGAATGCTCATAACAAAAATTAGATTTAAGCAAAAAAACTGGCTTCATTCTCATTGAACAGGAATGTAAAGAGTTATCTTAAAAAGCAAAACAAAGGACCCACAAGTATAATGGCAACCAACTACTTTATTCAGAACTATAACTGTAACTAATTACCATATATTCTCGACTATAAGTTGACCTCATATATACTGTTAGTCGAAGGCAAGTTTTGGGGCCAAAATTATGGATTTTGCTATGACCCATGGCTAAGTCGAGGGTAAAATTTAGGGGAACATAGCAAAGGATTTAAAGGATGAAGCAATGCAAAACAATTCCAATGAACTTATAAAATTCCAGCAGCCATAACTCTATGTGCTTACTCTTAAGATTGGATGGATCAGAGAGTAGAGGGGGTTGGTGCTTCACATATTATACTCTTGTTTTTCATCAGGAGATGGTTCCTTCTTTTAAATAAGAGTTAAGATACAGTACTTACATTGACCCATGGATAAGTTGAGTCAGTTTTTTGGGGTGAATTTTTTTACCTTAATTTCTAGACTTATATATGAGTATATACAGTACTTTTAGATTAACTGTTCAGGCTCTGATGAGGCCATAACTCTTAGGAGCATTTACATTAAGTAATTTGTGTTATGTTAGGGGCAGAACAGACTGCTTGAAAAGAGTGGAATGGGGCTGCCCCAGAAGCCAGTCTCTCCAGAGCCGCAGCAACCACTTGCCATGGCCCCAATCCGCTCTGAAGCTGGCCCAAATAGGAGCGGTAACAATCCACTCCTATTTGGGCAGGTAAAAAGCCACCTTAAGTAGCCTGTCTGCAACCCCAGGACGGCTTTTGGGTGCTCTAAGCAGTGTGCAGTGTGTAAACGCCATGTCCTCTGGCGTTCTGAAGCCAACCCTCATGTGATTGCCTGGGCAGCTTCCAGGCATCTTGGGATTATGTGGCATGTAAATACTGCACTCTCAAGCTGCCCAGAATGCAGCTTAACTTGCTGGTTTGTTCCAGCCCTTAATAGTGTTAATTGGGTTGTGTTAACTGTTTTAATTGCTGTAGTTTTTTTAAGGGGGAAGAAAATAGGGGATTGTGGGGGATGGGGTAACGCAGTTTAATTTAGTTTAGGGTTAGGTTTGTAGATTAATGTAATTGAGGGTTTTTTATTTGTCTGTTTTGATTTATATGTTTTGCTTTGTCTGTTTTATGTTTTTAAACCTTTTTTTAAAAAGAAATATTGTAGTACAGTGTGCTTAATATGTCCACAGATCTGACCACCTAACAATCACCATGCCCCATATTATTCAGTGGTGGTGCTTCTCATCAGGGTTTCCTGATACTTGAGAAACATGTCTTTCAACCATTTGCTAAATATTCTGGAATATTCTGGCCGTGGTGCAGTTGCCCGAACCTACAGTGTGTGTGTGTGTGTGTGTGTATGATGATTATGAACAAGAAAAAATATATATGATGAGAATTACATACAAGAGAGCCAGCATACTGTGTGGTGGTTTGAACTTTGGACTACAATCCTGGAGGCCGGGGTTCGATTCCTTGCTCAGCCAAGGAAACGCCACTGGGTGACATTGAATGAATTACATGCCCTCAGCCCCAGAAAACTTTGTGTTAGGTTCACTGGAGGATCTCCACTGTAGGGTCTCTATAAGTCAGAAATGCCTTGAACACAACAACAACATTATTTGTACACATTATAATAAAGTTTGGTTTGTGACATTATTTTAAAACATTAATTGTGAAATTGCATTCTCCCAACTGCCAGTCAAATGGAGGCTGATATTCAGTTGATTTCTTAATTAAAACAAAGCAAAGCAAAATGCTTAGAAAGACTTCCCACTCATATAGCCAAACTGCTCTTTATTCCCCCAGGAGGCACTGGTTCTTTTCACAATAGTAATAATGTCCTACAGGATATCTAAAGTTAGCATCTTAAAATTTAGGTGAATACTCATTATGTTTCATGGTGATAGAAGACAAAGCTTTGCTACATAGGCTTGGTTTTCAAGATAAGTGGACTAAAGGAAGTTAATGGCAATTCTTTAGAACATTCATAATGGACATCCATGCCTTTTTCAAATGGAAATTGGAGTGGACACCATAAAAGAAAATGAAGAGAGAAAGGGAGAGTGGTGGAATGTCCTTCTTTGGAGGTTTTTAAAATAGGCTGGATGCCCATCTGTCTGGAGTGCTTTGATTATTTTTTCCTGCATGACATGATGTTGTGGTCTCTTCTGAGTCTATGATTCTATACATATGCACATTTAGAAAATGCTATTCCAGTTCAAATGGATACACAATACCCCTTATCATGGTATTAAAGTCTATGTGTCTGATCAGTCTGCTCCCGTAGAGACAGCTGATGCAAATGTTCAGACCTCCTCTTGTTCCTTCTTATGGTACATTACCTTTAACTATGACTTGTATTGGACCAGGCTTCTAAAGGGACATGTCCTCAAGATCCCCTAAAATAAAGGGCTGTCCTATGCAGTGATGGACACGTGGGTACCATAACAGGATTTTCAAAAGCCACAGTGGGCGAAAATCTGTTCTTTGGCTCTACGAATGTCCACTGCCTTTCCTGTTGGTTATTCCCACTTCCCTTGGGGAGGCAACTTATTGTACATTACTCAAAACATAATTTCCTGCCAGTTATGGACTTGTAATTCTCAACCACTTAAGCAAACAAGCTTCATTTATATACCGCTTCATACTGCCTAAGCAGTGTC
>NC_056526.1:177382174-177386880 GCF_019175285.1 Sceloporus undulatus | reverse complement strand
CTTCCCTGAACAGGATAGTTTTTAACTCAGATTTAAAAGTTGTCAATGAAGTGGAGACCCGTGTTCGTGGGGGAAGAAGGTTCCAGGAGTGAGGGGCAGCAAGTGAGAAGGGACGAATCCAGGATGGGGCAGTGGAGATCCTAGGCTGGGACAGAATGGAGGGTACAAGTGGGAATCTGAGGAGAAAGAAGTTCAGATAAATACAGAGGGGCCAGCCCATGCAGGGCTTTAAAGGTTAACAGAAGCTTATACTGAATACGGAAGGGAAAGGGGAGCCAGTGAAGGGATGATAATAAAGGAGAAACATGGTCAAAGCGGCCAGTGGATGTAATGATGTGTGCCACTGAATGCTGAATGGAAATTAAAGAATGAAGATGAGAGAGAGGAAGCCCTGCCAGAAGGAGGTTGCAGTAATCTAGTCGGGAGATGACCAGAGCATGGACCAGAGTCTTAGCAGTAGAGGCCGAGAGAAATGGACGGATTTTGGCAATATTGTAAAGGAAGAATCTAAGGCTTTGGCCTGAATGTGGGGGATGAAAGACAGAGAGGAATCAAAAGTGAAACCAAGACTGTGGGCTTTCTGGACCAGTCAAATAGAGGTGTTGTTGACGGAAACAGAAAAGGAGTATTGAAGAGAGGACTTAGGTGGAAAGATAAGAAGTTCTGTCTTGGACATGTTGAGCTTCAAACGCCGATGATGCATCCACTGAGAGACAGCTGTAAGACAAGATGAAACTTGCAGTTCAAGACTTGGAGAAAGGTCAGAGGTGGAAAGATGCAGCTGAGTGTCATCAGCATAGAGATGATAGGAAAAATCAAAAGAGCTGATAAGTTTTCCTAGGGACAATGTATAAAGAGAGAACAGAAGGGGACCCAAAACAGAACCCTGAGGAACTCCAATAGATAGGGGAACAGAGGACGAAGTCTGACCACATGTGACCACTGCAAATGATCTATCTTAGGCCTGTTACAGACAGCCAAAATAAAGCTGCTTCGAGTCACAGTGGAGGTATGGTGTTTCAATTATGCATGCATCCTAAGAGTCCAGAAGTCGCACCAAAGCCACACTTCAGTCCTTAGGGCTGTAATGTGGCTTTGGTGCGACTTCTGGGCTCTTAGGACACGTGCATCATTGAAACACCATACCACCACTGTGTCTCGAAGCAGCTTTATTTTGGCTGTCTGTAACAGGCCTTAGAAATGACTCCTTGCAGATGAGGAATGTATTTTCTTTCACTGGTGTGAAAACTTGCAGAACATGCCCTGTTAGCATAGCATAGATGATGTTAAAGGCCAACTTGGAATGCCTCTGTTTTCATGCCAAATATAGCTGCCCAGTTGCACTTTTCCATGGCTTAACATATTGCTGAAGGCTATATCCTGTCTGTTGTACTGATTGCATACTTTACTCTGTTTTAAAAAGTCACAAAGATATCTGTTAAGAGTATATGATGGGGGAACATAGGGCCTGAATGGAGAGGCCAAAATAAAGCTGCTTCGGGTCACTTTGGATGTATGCTGTTTAAATGACACATGCATCTTAAGAGGCCAGAAACTACGCCAAAGCTGTGTTCCAGTCCTTATGGGAAAAAAAGGCATGGCTTTGGCACAGCTTCCGGCCTCTTAGGACGCATGCATCATTTAAAGAGCATAGCTCCAGAGTGTCCCGAAGCAGCTTTATTTTGGCCTGCCTGTTCAGGTCCATAGTTTACTTTATTAGCCCTTCAAGCTGAGCCTCAGAAAGCCTGTACAATGGAAGATATGTTTATTATATGGTAATTTGGAGTCCAAGTGCACATGGATATGGAGGCAAAATTGTCTAACACTGTTCTCTTCGAGAGAAGGTAGAATCATGAGAAATTTCAGTATCCACAAGCTAGACAACACTGTCAGTAAGATCAACTAAATGTATACACACTTGTAAACAAGCATCAGGTTGGGAAGTAGGGAAAAGACAAAAGCTTTTAACTGCAAAATTCTTCAATTTAGTTTCTGCTTTTGCCATGGACTACTTTCATGGTTTTGGGCAAGACTTTCAAAAGCAGTTTTCCATCTGCAAAATAGGAACAGAATTGGAAACCTCTTAGTGGTATATAAATGAATAGCAAAGCACAGTGATGATCAGGCATGCAGGCCTGGATCAAGTGTTTCCTTTCTGTGAGGGAAGGAGGGAAATGTGGGCCCTACGGTCCCTTGTCTGTCTTCAAAACACCCCCATTTTTAAAAAAGAAGTGCAATTTTGGGGTGATTTTTGCCTGAAATCCCCCATGTGCATGCAACAAACCCACCCAGTCCCTCAAATATCTTTGTTTCCCAACATTTCATATTCAAAATGGCAACCAGAAGTGATGCAACATTCTTTCCTGTTTTGGAGGAGAAACAGAGAGAAATTGAGGTATTTTGGCTCACTGGATTTTGCAGCCGATTGTCATGTGTGTTTGGGACGTTGGTCCCTGCATAGCTGCCCTCCTCTGCTTTACCCATTAGAATGGATTGGCAGAAATGAGGAGTAATTAGCCAGTTTAAGATGGATACAATCACTGCCATCAAAAAGCACGCAGCTCATATAGAGACAAATAATTTTATGGAAATTAAGATCTTGTTCACACTACGCAGTTGTAGCACTTTGATATTTCTTTGACTGCCAAAGTCAAATGATAGGATGAGGCACTTTCGTGAGAAATTCTAAACACCTCATGAAACTACAGTTCCCATGATTCTGTAAGATGCAGCCAGGGTAGTTAAAGTGAAATCAAAGTGGTATAATTGTGCAGTGTAAAGGAGACTCCAAAGCTCTTTTGCCACAAAGCATTATGATGGCTGCCAATAAAGCAACTTTAAAAGAGGACTCAACAGGTTTATGAAAACTCAGACCATCAGGATCAATGGCTGCTAGTCAGGATGGCTATATGTTATATATGTTATGGCTATATGTTATCTCTAACATCAGAGATGGCACACGCCTAGATAGCAGTTGTAAAAGAATGTATAAAAAGGGTACATCTGCATTCATGTTCTGTGGGCAAGTGACATACAAAAATGTGTATATGAAGAAATTATGTACCAAAATATATATTCTGCAAAGCACTAAAGGGATGTGAACTTTGATGTACTTTTTTTTAAAAAAAATTGCATCCACTATGAAACAAACAGACTAGACATGTATAAATCTGACATACATTAGAAATAATGTGATATCTCTGTTCTTGCTTTAAATTAACAAGTCATATCCAGTTTTGGGGGCAGTAGGTCTAGAAGCAGGAGGCTAAAATATGTGGTTTGGATATAGGAAGCTGACACATTTGCAAAAAGTTATTGACATACTCCTGGCTTGGCCATTCATGTTATTCTGTTGCTTTCATTCCAGGTGATTATCTGAGCTGCAGTAGCTCTCCATGCCAAAACGGGGGCACCTGTGTAAATGAAAGGAAAGGTTTTGTCTGTGCTTGCCGCTATCCCTTCGGTGGAGCCAACTGCAGCACAAAGATGGTGGAGGAAAATGCTCCAGCTATAGGTAAGTATACATGAAATCTAACCAACCTTTCATCTCTCTCTCTCTCTCTCTCTCTCTCTCTCTCTCTCTCTGCCTTTAGGTACATAACAGAGATTAAGGGGGAAAGAACATGTCATCACCAGTGATTTCCTTCAACAAAGGTTTTCCAGAGTCAGATTCTTTTTTTAAAAAAGCTCATCCCAAAGAGAGCCTATAATTTTGATTTCTTTCACGTGCCAAGCCATTTTTTTTAAAAAAATAAAAAATAGTGGGCCTATGGTGGATTGAGCAAGAGGTTTGTTAGCCAAGCAATGTGTCTTAAACAGACCAAAGCAAGCTGGCAATTTTTGCTACAAAAGCTGTGAAATTGCATTATTGGGAAACTGCATGTGTAATGAAGGTTGTACTTTCCATTATAATTTAAGAGAAAAGATTGGGGAGTGACGCACATGGTATAACCTCTTTCCACACATTCACTAAATAAGTGAAGATAAGGACTCAGGGTTGCACCTATTGTCCCCACTCCAACCTCCATGTATTCAGACAGAGATTTGAACCTGGGCAATAGGCATGTATAAGTGGCATGCATGGAGCCTCCATAATAGGAACAAGAATACTTGAAAAAAACACAGCGTGATCATATATACAGAGCCCGTGTAGTAGCTGTTCAAACTTTAGTATGGAAACACTAGTGTATAAACAAAAAGATAGACAGTTGAACCTACCAGCACAATCCCTCCCCCAGTACTTGAGCTTGGAAAAGTGTCTTTTTGGACTATAACTCCAACAATCTCCCAGCTGGCATGGTCAGTAGCCATAATGGTTGGAGGATATGGGGCACTGTGATCCCCAAAAGTAATTTTTTCCAAAGTTGATTATTATTATAGTTTATTTTTATAGAGCTGTAAATTTACACAACACTGTACATACAAATGATCACATCAAGAAAAATGAAACCTGCCAATGGTGTACAATCTACAAAATACATATAAAACAATAGGTAATAATATAAGATAGAATTGGTAAAAATAAGCAGAAATATGTTTCTTCCTCTATATGCTCCATGAATGCAGACATCCTGTTTGGAAAGCCTTTTTGTTTTGTGACATTTACAAAGGTGTTACTGAAAGACAGTTTGGTACAGTGTCTTAAATTTTGGACTGTGACTCTGGAGATCAGCGTTCAATTCCCAGCTCAGCCATGAAATTCACTG
>NC_056526.1:177378307-177382074 GCF_019175285.1 Sceloporus undulatus | reverse complement strand
ATTCAAGGAAAAGATGGTAACCCTAAGTGAGATTCAGTTCACTGGGTGGAGGAAAATTCAAAGCAAAGGGAAAGAGCCAGTGTTTCCTTTATAAATGATAAGCTTTTGTGTGTAACTAGTTTATGTACGGTACAATAAGTAGCCAGTAAATGTAGTTATGGGTGGATATTTGGCTGGGATAGAACCTGTTGCCAGTCTCAGCCAAACTTCTTGTCCATAGTTCAGTTCCAGTAAGGCATCACCAGTAACTACCCTCTCAACATACTTGTGATCATTTGCATTTTCAGACCGGAAAGCCAGTTTATCTATTCCATCAACTACTAAGTACCCTGAGAGGACTGGGCTGCTTGATTCAATGGTGTATTCAAAGACATAAACACCAAGATATGGCACACGGAACCTTCCATTTGCTGGGACGTAGGAGGACCCATAGTTGACATCCAGATTGTTGAATCGAATAGGGCCTGGAGAATTCATCCCATAGGTGTGTGAAGCAAAAAAGGCAACCATTGGTGCATACCGGTAAGAGCCTTTTGAAAAATCTGCAAAGGGGAAAAATGTAAAGATATGTAAATCCATTAGTGTACAGAGCTAGATATCACAGTAGACATGGCCTACTACTGCAGATGGTATTGTTGTTGTTGGCAAAGTTTATGACTCTTTCTCTAGGTCGAGTTCAGGGTTTGCTTATTCCAACATTTAAATATTTAAAATTTCAGATTCTTTGCTCCATATATGAAGATTTGGGGAAATTATTTTACAATATGAATTAAGCAACATTCTCAGGTATATTGTCTAGAGGGATGAATTTAAAAGGCACAGGTCTTCCAAATATGGAGAGGACCACACTGTACTCACCTACCATGTAGTTGCTAAAGATAATATGTCCATCAAAAAAGAAGAAGAAGAAGAAGAAGAAGAAGAAGAAGAAGAAGAAGAAGAAGAAGAAGAAGGGACTCATCCTAATTCAGCAGCAGAAACAAATTACAATACATAGGCTTTCAAAGGCACTTTTTAAGGCATTAAGCACTTGTCAGACCTAAAGGACATAAAAACAGCAAAGCCCTCATGGTGGGTGAGTAAATCTGTCGGTTTCACTTTCCTTCTTTCCTGATAGAATTCTTTAAAATTCAACATTTTTCTTTTCATTTTTATAATCTGTGAATTCTTCTCAGAAAATGAAACATGAGAAATTCTCATTGATTCCCTAGGTGCCATTCAGGCAATGAACAAATACAGTTGTTTAAAAAAATGAAAAATAAATGCCACATTTAGGGGGTCTGATCCTCAGTGCTGGGGCAGGGGGCTTTAGCCTTCTGCAGCAGTCCTAATATTAATGGCTCCCTCTGTTGCTACTTAGATTGGAAGTAAAAAATCTTATTTCCGTCAGTGGAAGCTTTCTTTCTAATGCAAATAGTAAGTCCAGGGACCCCAAATTGGGTTGGAACTGCATCAAGAAGCAAAGGTTAAAACCTGCCTATTCTTCTGCCAGGTTCCCAATCTAGATTGATTGTCTGCCTCTTATTAAGTATAATATATTTGTTAGAAGGACAGCCTAGCTTCAAGTCCCAATTGTGTTATGAAACCCCTCAGGTAAACTTGGGCCTCTTTCTCTCTTTCATCTTCCTACCTCATAGGGTTGTTGTGGGGTTAGAATGAAGAGGGAGAGATTTTATGTGGAAACCTACATGATATATTTCAAGTAGGTGATAAATGAGTTTTCTTAAGGAAATGTGGTGATCAGAATCAGCTTAAAATGCATTTGGCGAATACTGTAAATTATCCCATTCCTCTGAGAGAACCTTCTCGGTGGCTGCTCCCAGGCTGTCTCTTCCACAGAAAGCTAGGCTGGCCCCTATTCTGCTGTCACTTGGCTGGCAGATAAAGCCAATTGTTAGAATTCACTAAAGCAGTTATGAACGCATAACCTGGGTGTTTAGTGCACAGATTTAAAAAAATTGGCTTATTTTTGCCAGATTGAATCCTAATTCGGGCTGCAAAATGCTGCTGATGCCATTGGCCAGGGGCAGCCTGGGTAACCTTCGGGTAGAAGCTGTGCTCAGCCGTCTGATTTGTAAAGCTGGGAGAGTCTCAGTTTTGAAAAGAGGTTGGCTGAGCATGGCTTCTACCCAGAGGTAACCCAGGTTGCCCTTGGCCGGCAGCATTGGTGGCATTTTCAGTGTGATAATATCTGGACACAGCCCAAATTAGGATTCAAAACGTCAAAGGTAAGCTGAGTTTGTTAGCTGTGCACTAAACTCCCTAGAGTTACAGATTTGTGACTGGGTTGTATTCATGATCTCTATGTATTCACTAGTTTAGAAAAATACATTAGGGAATACATACACCAAGTAGCAGCTGCAGCAAGAGAGAGAGATCTATTCCCTTGTCAATTGGTAAGCAATTGACTAACATTTCCACCACCTCTCCTGCAAATAATCTCTCGTTTAAGGGGGAATTGCAACAGGGAACTTGCTTCTGGCTGTCACTCTTTCATGAGAGAAGGTGGAGATATCTGCTTCTCAATCAACAGGGGAACAGACCTCTGTCAGAAGCAGTGGCTGCTACCCAATAAAGGAGAATTGTGGGGTTCATCTGGGAGGGTCTGCTTAGCTTCATAACCAAGGTGGGTATGTAGAATCATAGAACTGGAAACAGGGTTTTCACAGTTAACAAGAGAAGAGCCTTTTAACAGAGTGTGTGCTCTACTTTTGCTGACCAGGATCTTATGAGGAAGATACATATGCATAAGCATTGTACTTATGGTGCTATGCAATGAATCCCTGCCTAATTCTTCACTTACCATGAAGCAGCCACTACCATTGATGGGGGTCTGTTCTTCTGCCACTCAGGAGGCAGCTGATTACCATTTTCTCCTGTGAGTGATCCCCAATGTGACAAGCAGAAACAGGACTCTATTGCAAATCCTCTTTGCACTGGACCTTGCTTGTACAAGGGCAGGAGAGTGGGAACACCAGCCAGATGCTTCCAGATCAACCGGGGAACAAACCTCCATCATTTGCAGTGGCTGTTGTCTAGTAGGTGGGGAATTTCACAAATCATGAGAATGTAACAGTCACAAGAGTGTAACTATAGGTTATACATTTGTAACTGCTATAGAGGAGTCCAGACATTATCATTGCACTGTTTTAAAATGGTGTTATATTCTTTTAAATTCATGGTGTTTTCATAAAACAGGTTAATTAATTGGGGGTATCAGAGAGAGAGAGAGAAAGAGACTTTGCTCTACTTCATTTTAATTTATCCTATGAGCTATTCTGGATTTCTTGGGAGAAAGGAGGTATATAAATAAATAAATTAATTAAATGTTTTGAGCATGATCACCTCCCATCTTTCTTTCTTCATATCGCCATCTCTCTGGAGCTTGCCCACCCTCCACCAGCTGGTGGTGTGAAATGGAAGTTGGGAAATCAGCATAATGCTGTCATGTCATGAAGTAAATTTAACTAGAGGGGTGAAGGAAGATCTGTATGTGGGGCTGCTATTTTTGGCATTCACCCCGTGTCTGCCATAACATCCAGATCTGCCTTTTGTTGTCTTCTCCTCATGCGGAATTGCCAATGTAAATGGGATCAAATCTGTATAGCAGACACAGGCGTAGTTGTAAACTTTCCCCCCAGGCCTCCTGTCAACTTCTCAAGAAACTGAAGAAGAAAAGCAGAATGAATTTTTAAGTACTGTATAGAAAGCAATTTTCTCCACAATTAATGTCAAACGCTGCAACAAAAAAGAGGTTCTTTTTTTTT
>NC_056526.1:177341461-177378207 GCF_019175285.1 Sceloporus undulatus | reverse complement strand
AAAAAAAAAGATGGCATGAATACCCGTGACCATGTAGTCTCCATGTAATTTCTAACACAAGAATCAATAATGTGTACATTTTTTTTCAAACATCAATATTGACTGCTTAAAAGTTTATCTTTTTTCTGGCCAGTTCATAATGAAAAAATATCCTTGGAGATATCTTTTCTGTGTTGATCTGTAGCTGATCAACCCTAAACATAGAAAATTAGCCAACTTGTCTGGGACATCAAGAAGGATTATGTCTGAACTTCAGAGCTGATATCAGGAACGGGCAGCTGTCATAGTCAGTGTGCTGATAGAAAACCTCACAGTTGATGTGATTTATGTGATGCTTATCCTACTCCTGCAGTTGTCAAATATGATTGTGTGCATAGGCTCCTCACAGAAGTATGAAATGTTACTGTTTTTGGAACCCATTTCCCAAAATCTCTGAAAAGAGGCTTGAGGAGGATACTTATCAAGGGTTTTTGGAAACTCAAAAGATCCCTTTCTCATCCCCTGAGTATTCAAATATCCTTTGCTACCCTTGCTTGAGGAGCAAGTCTTGTTAAGTTTGTTGTTACAAGTAATCTACAGCTCACAACTCCACTGTTGGAGTTATTTAAATGGCAGAATATTTTATTTTGTGTTTTCCCTTATGTACTCATATGCATTACTGTATATTGTGAGATATTCTTGAATTTAGTGACTTGTCTGCAACTGTATTTTACTAGGAAAAGGAAACGATTAATAAAGGCACAGTCTTTTTAATTTGAAAATTACATTATGCTTTTAAAACCTTCCAGGTGTGATTTTTGGGACCTGCTTTGGATTTGAACAAATTCTGTATCTAGAACCAATTCATGCCAGCTGTCATTTCTCTTACAGTTGCTTACTAAACACAAAAAAACCCAAACCTGGTGGCTTTTTTTGGAAGCCCCACACTGTAAAGCCTGCTTTTGCACAAAACTCCCTGCAGCCCCTTATTAGGTTAACTGTCCCTGCACATTTTTTCCAACTCTGACAGAAATAACAGTACAACCACCTGCTGTTTTCCAATGATAAACAGTGGGATGCATAAAGATCAGGACAGCTAAATCAAGATTTAGATTCAGACTCAAGTTGGCCTCTAAATGGGTCTGAGATAGTGAGGATGTTCTTGGAGTCATTGCGTCAGAATTCAGGTTGAATATTGTTATCAGTGCACACCCCTTCATGGCTTCGTAGGAGAAAAATAATATTTTTTCTTCTTTCAGAAAAATATTGGTCCTTGTTGCCAGCCTCATTTTTTGACCGAATAGTTCAGTTGCTTAGCAAAGCTGTGAAATCACAGCTATCCCATTACTATGCCTACCCTGACTGCCAGGAAGTTATTCCACTCCTTAGACTACTTAAAAAATTGTACAAGGTAAGTGTGCCTGATAACTCATTAGAGTTCATTGAGGATCAGCACTTCGTGAAGTACATGTATTTGAACACAAATATTTGTTGCCTTTCAAGGTAAACAAGAGGGCTAACTACAAGCTCCAGGTGAGCAACTTCTACATAGATGGAATCCAACAAACAATTAATATCTTGGACGACTTAATAAGATGGCGTGAACAGCCTAATTACCCAGTAAGTATTTTTTCCCCTCCAGACTTAACATGAAACGAGGGCAGTTGAGCTCAAGTATTTTGTACAAAATTAATAACATTCAGAAATACAGTTGCTTTTGCAGATTGCATGTGGGGTTTGCTTTCCATAACATATATGCTTTATAGCTATATGAAAACTTATGCAGCAGGAGTTGAAGAGATGTCTCCATGAGATTTTGGAGAGCTGATGATGGGAGATTGGACAAGGCACATGTGACTTGTAGCTTTCCAGATGTTGTTGGACTGTAACTCCCAACATCTTTCACCATTGGCAGTATTGGCAAGGAGTGGATTGATGGGATCTGCAGTCCAACAATATCTTAGTGGTGAGCAGTTGCTCACTTCTAGGTTAGATGGATGAAATGACTAGTTTTTTGTAAGAAACTTCATATACATGATGCTTTGATCTGGCCTGTTTTGTTGGGGGTTGAGTCTAGACTTAGTTGTACGGATAGATCCATTGAAATGAATTGGATGTAAATTAATCTTGATTAACTTACATCCCAGTGATTTTAATGTTGCTGCTCTTAGTATGATTAAGGTTTGATCCAACCAATTGTTTTTGAATTTAGGACAATATCACACTACATTGTTATAGCACTATTATTCTACTTTAACTGCAATAACAATAGCACTTTACATTTTACCAACCTACAAAAGGATGGAAGGTTGAGTCAACCCTACAGGATCAAATTCACAACATTGTGGCTGCAGTACTGGCATTTAACCACTGCACCGCCAGGGCTCCTATCTACTATGACTGTTCCTGGGGGATTCTGGGATTTGCAATTTATGGAAGGGCATTTAGAATGCTCAGCCAGAGAATTTAGGCCTCAGTGAACTGTAATTCCCAGAATTCCACAGGAGACAGCCATAGCAGTTAAAGTGGTATAATATCTCTATAACAGTGTAGTGCAGTGATTCCTAATCTTTGATCTCCCAAAAGCCCCAGCCAATTTGGCTAACAGTCAGGAATTATGGAAGCTGAAGTCCAAAACATCTGGAGGACTGAAGGTTGGAAGCCCCTGGTGTAGTGTGATCATTGACCTTAGACATACATTTTTTTCCCCTGTTTAACAACTTATTTTACTTTCTCTCACTACCTAATGCATTCTCCCACATAACAACATCATACTACTCTTTATTAATTAATCTACAGTTAGTGTCTTCATGATGTAGTGGTTTGAACCTTGGACTGGGAGATCAGGGTTCAAATCTCCGCTTGACCATAGAAACCTATTGGATGATCTTGGGCAAGTCACACTTAGCTTCAGAAGAAGGCAAACCCTCACTGCACAAATTCTGCTAAGAAAATCCAGTTATAGGTTTACCTTAGAATGGCTATAAATCAGAAATTATTTGAAGCCACACAACAACAACAGTTTGCATTGGTGGAACCAGCTTTGAGGTATCACAGGGACCAGGTTGCTGAAGATATTTAGCAATGGAAGCTGAGTGACAAGCATGTTTTCTTTAACCAGGAAAGAAAATACAGAAATGTCTTAATGCATGGTGAATGTCAGTGGGATAAAGATAAGCTGCAAAGGTCTTCCATTTGAATGTTGTTTTTAAGTAAGTTAAGAAGACTCTTAACGTATGGCAACCCCACCACAGGATTTTCATGGCAAGATTGTTTCAGAGGGTCATTGTTTTCCTCTAAGGCTGAGAGAGTATCACTTTCCCAGGGTCATCCAGGGTTTTTGTGGCTAGGTGGGGATTCGAACCCCTGGTCTCCCACAGTCCTAGTCCAACACTCATGGCACTGTACCACACTAGCTCGCAATCCATTTGAATTATTATCTTTAAAAACTCTATGTTCACTTTTTCCCCTCTCTCTACAGAATGCGGAAAAGTGTCCTGTTTCTCTTTGTTGCTTCCCTTTCGTCTACAATCTGTTGACCAAGATGAACATATTTGCCATGCATGCTGTTGCAGAGCAGGATGTAAGGAGTAAGATATAGAATGGGGTGGACAAAAAATGCACTGGCATTTTTACATGACTTTCAGGTTAATTTGCAGATTTGCCAGTCTCTGGGTGACCTATTGTAGGCCATTCAGAGAAGTCTTCAACCGGTTTGATGCTTTCCAGGTGTGCTGGACTACAGATCTCATCATCCTCAGTTAGGGATAAATGTTCTAGGGTTGAGGATGGAGCCTGGGGAAGCCACCCACAACTCTGCTGGGGGGTCCAGCATCCTTTTTGCCCTTTTGAAATAAGGATACTCTGACTGCACTTTGGATAAGAAGCAAATTAGCAACTATTTTTTTCTAAAAGGGAAAACACCAGAACCCACCTCAAGATAACTGGAGAACAACAACACTTGGGCTGTGAAGCTACCAGTTAAGTGTGTGTGAACCTTAATTATTAATAAAAAGGTAATTCTTATAACAAACCAATTCATATAATAACATATATTAACAATTAGTTGCATACTTAACAACCACAAAGGCATCCTTGTAACACTGTGTTTGGTCTACTAACACAAAAGAGTTTAATAGTCCAAGAAGTGAGATGGTCTGGTTAGAGGACCTTACAGAAAGCATCTGAGATTTAATTTTTCATTGAGACCATGTGGGAATGTAGAATCTGTTTTATTATCAAAGTATTGAGTAATCTTTGCTTGCTTCTTGTATTTACTCAATGGGGGATCACCAGGATCTGGTATGATTCCCAAGATCTTATAATCTTTTCTGGTGAACACCATGTCTTTTGTTTTAAAATCCACTCTTGTATTTTTTGGCCATAAAACACACAAGTTAAGGAATTTAAATGTCTGCCTATAGTTTGGTACTGTTCATCCTCCCTTAATTACAGATCGGTGACTCCTGTCTTCTATGTGGCAATTGCTTCCCTCCTTAAAAGAACAGTGCTTGAATTAAGGCCACAGGGAATTTGAGGTACTTCTATAACACAAAATATAAAATAATCCACATTATGTTGCTTAACAAAAATTGTTAATGTTCGCTGTTATGAATAAGTTTGTTATAGGAATTAGCTTTTTATTAATAACACTGTCAAATTCATTATCTGTAGACATTTCAACATCATAATGTCAAAGTTTAGGCACAATCAACAACAACTGAGGGGAACACTACAAAACTCCTTGCTATTCCCAGGCTAGTTGTCTTGTTGGGGTCACAGTTTGTTTAGTTTAATATTGAACTACAACTGCTGGATGGAAATTTAAAGTAATAAACTACCAATACTTGATGGGAATGAGTGTATATCTGTCATTGCAACTTAAACATTCTGCTGACTGGGGTCCAAAACATGCTCCAGAAATAATCCAGTTTGAGACCTTTAGCTGCCCTTGTTCAATGGTAGGGTGTTGTGGGAATTGTAGTTTTGTGAGACATTTAACCTTCTCTGTCAGAGAGCTTTGGTGCCACCTTAATCTACAATTCCCAAGTTTCCTTAGCATTGATCCAGGGCAGTTAAAGCGGTCTCAGACTGGATGATTTCTGCAGTGTGTTTTGGACCTCAGTTTGTTTTGTTGGAAGCTGTTGTGATAGTGCAGCAGCTGCCTAATAAAGTCAGTTTACCTCATGGACCATAGCTGCATATTATTGTCATCCTGGCACTGGTTAGATTGAGTCAAGTGGAACATTGCAAGAAAAAAGGTATCAGTAGCCTGAGAGAACTCCTTTGGGAATATTATCACCTCCAAGATACTATCTTATATAAATATTTACTTTCTTATAAGTAAATACACAGACTTATTAACTGTTCCCTCTTTCAGGGGTTTTCATCTATGCTTGTTCATTAAGAATATAGCTTTATGGCCTTCAGTTTTAGGTTATCTATGTATGCTTATGCTAATTAATTTTATAACACCCGTAAGTAATTTCTAGAGCTGAGAACAAAATATAACAGGTACAGTAATTGTTCTTAGGTTAGTCTTTATTGTGTTAAAAACATTGATAATAATTTTATTTTACGCCATTGATTTATTCTATTAAGGTCATAGAATCATAGAGTTGGAAGAGACCTCAAGGGCCATCAAGTCCAATCCCTCGCCATGAAAGAACTCAGAATCAAAGCACCCCCAACAGATAGCTATCCAGACTCTTTTTAAAAACCTTCAAAGAAGGAGATTCCACCACTCTCCAAGGGAGTGTGTTCCACTGTCAAACAGCTCTTACTGTCAGGAAGTTCTTCCTAATGTTAAGGTGGAATCTCTTTTCCTGTAGTTTGCATCCATTGCTCTGTGTCCTAGTCTCTGGCACAGCACAAAACAAGCTTGCTCCATCATCAGTATGGTATCCCTTCAAATATTAAAAGGTCCATACACAGTTATTTGGTAGCTCGACAGCCCAAGTTCTCTTGTTGTATCCTTGCCTTTCTGCCCCCAACCCAAGAATAATAAGTTGTTCCTAATTCATAAGACATTAAGGCAAACCTATCTTTTTTTTTTTTGGGGGGGGGAGATTTAGTCAGTGAAGATTTGCTTTTGCCCTCCTCTGAGCTGAGATACCCATGGTCATTCCCCAGTGGGTTCCATGACTGAGTGAGGATTTGAACCCTGGTTTCCCAGAGCCATAGTCCAGTGCTGAAACCACCATAGCATGCTAGTTAAGATCTGTCCCTTGACCAGGATACAATTCTTACCTAATTTCATTCCCAAAGGATGCAATTAATAATTTTAGTAGTTTTATTGTTCTGTAAGAAAGTCCTTAAAAACTGAGGTTTTCACAGACTACGGTATTTGTAGTTCCAGACATATTTTGTGCTAATTTCACGTGTATAAATGTGTGTGTATATGGGGAAACCGCATTTTCAGTGCTATTTCCTGTGCAAAAAAACGCTGTTTTCTGTGCAAAATGACAATGTGCAGAATTTCTCTCTGTGAGAACTATGCTTGGCCATTACTGTTAAGTATCAGGGAGATAATCCATGGCAGTTTTTCTAAAGGAATGATAGCAGCTTAAATGTAAGGCTCTCTGACCACTTTAAAATGATGTTGAGGTAGATTTCCTTCCAGATTGAGAGTGTATTTATATCTCTCTGTATATATTTGTGTGTGTGTGTGTGTGTGTGTGTGTGTGTGTGTGAGAGAGAGAGAGAGAGAGAGATAACCAACATATAAAGACATATATAAATTTGTGCCTACGGTGGAGGTAATATTTAAGAGTGAATGTTTTTTCTTCTTATGGGAGTTTTAAAAAAATCTGTAAAACTGTTGTGGAGTGCACCCGTGTCATACATAGGCACGCCATACGTGGCTTTCAGCTTACACTGAAGCCACGTGCCAGATAAGCAATGGCGCATACGCCATGCCGTGTGCACAAGCCCCATTGTTTTCAATGGGACTCGAGCATATGTGGTATTTTCCTTATGCAGGGTAGTGGTGGTGGTGGAACGGATCCCCATGTAAGGGAAGGGCCGACTGTATTAATAAAAAGTAGATACAAACACAAAAGGAATTCCGGAAGTTGTTATTCAGAAAGCTAAGTTTTCAGGCTCTGAAGGTGGGTTTATAGTCCATGAAAACTCATAATTTTCTTAGTGTATTATAGCAAGAGCAGTGAATATTCCTCTTGTACCTTAAAAACTAATTCACCTATCCCTTTGGAAATTTCTCCACTTGTTTTTTTCTAGTTCATAAAAATTGGTGCCCATCAAGAAATTATGCGGAACCGACAGCTGGGAAGCAGTGAACTCCCCCAACTGCCTGTTTTTCGTTTAAGGGTGAAACGAGATAATCTTATCGAAGACACTTTGCACCAACTGACTCGTGTGGAGGACATCTGTCTAAAGAAGCAATTGTTTGTAAGTTGCTGAAAACCTGGTCATATTGTGCAATAGGACTGTCTTAAAAATTAAAACAATTATCTGTATGCTATCTTGGGTCCTGTGCAAGGACAAAGGTGGAATATAAATTAAAGACCTGTATACATACAATATGTACATAGATACACTTAGTAGCAAAAAGGCCCAGTGGCATCATTGAGGGGGGGATGCAGACCGAACTGAATGCCACCCCAGAGGGTCATGTCACCTAGTGGGGAGTGGTACCTGGAGGGACTGGCATGGCCACTGGGCAAGTGAGAAAGGGTGCTTTTCCCCATGCCCAGCTGCCGTACTGGACCCTAAATTGACCTTCTGATGGCCGTACCACTGCCCCCTTCAACAGCAGGGGAGCTGGGGCAGCTGTGCCTTTGGATGTTTTTCAAGACATTGCAGTTTTGCAAGACATTTAGCCTTCTCTGTCAGAGCTCTGGTGCCACAACAAACTACACTTCCCAGAATTCCATAGCATCGAACCAGGAAAGTTAAAGTGGTGTCACACTGGATTATTTCTGTAGTGCAGATGAGCCCAATGGTTCTGCACAACATGTTGAACCTGAGAAGACCAGTTAAGATTGGGGTTTAGGATAGTCTGTATGGCACACAGATCTTTTGTCTTTCAGTATGAGAGGATATTTGGAGAGCTCAGCTGGAATTGCTGGGAACCTGCCTCCATCCTGTGCCTGCTGCCTGAGTTGACTGCTCCACTTGCCTCATAGCAGGCCTAGCCCTGTTACAGGGAGCATATAACTCCTTTATTGAAACAGCTTCACTGGCTACCGGTTCATTTCTGAGCACAGTTCAAAGTGCTGGTTATGACCTGTAAAGCCCTCCTACATGGCTTAGGTCCAGACTATTTGAAAGACCGTATCTCCCCATATGAACCACCTAGAGCCCTAAGATCTTCAGGAGAAGGCTTTCTCTCGGTCCCACCACCATCCCAGGCTCACCTGGTGAGGACCCGAGAGAGAGCCTTCTCAGTGGCTGCTCCTTCCCTGTGGAACTCCCTTCCACGGGAGACTAGGCTGGCCCCCGCACTGCTGGCCTTTCGTAGGCAGGCAAAGACATTTTTGTTTAAACAGGCCTTTTGAGATCTGGCAGGCTTGGCTTTATTGGGAGATGAGAGGGTTGGACTTGGACTTTTGAATTTTAACTCTGTATGTTTTAAAAATTTTATATTTGTAATTTTTATATTTTTATGATTTTAATTGTACAATTTTAACTTATGTTTATATATGTTTACCGCCTTGGGTCCCATTTTGGGATAAAGGCAGGATAAAAATAAATAAATAAATAAATAGCCCTGTATCAAACATACACAGTCCTTAAAATAGTTCACAACTTTTTCCATCTTCTTGAAAGTGAGAAGGAAGGTAATGAGTAGATATGAGTAGGAAGACTGATGTTATAAAGGTATTAAACAGGAAAAGATTGGAAATCCTAAGAATGTAGATTTGAATGTATGTGAAAAGGAAGGAGATGGAGGAACAAACAGATGGAAAACAGGAAGGTAAGAAGAGGATAATGAAAGAAAGGTTTAAGTATGTCGAGTACAAGGTAGGAGAAAGTGAAAAGGAAGGTAATGAGTAGAAAGGTGAGTAGGAAGATTTAAGGTATGTAGATAGGTACAGGAAAAGAATGGAAGGTCTAAGTATGTAGTTTAGAAGTTAAAACTAGGAATTGAGATAAACAAGGTTAGAGAAGAAAGAATGGTTAGGTGATAGTAAAGAGGATTGAAGTTTGGAATGGAAAAGGAAGAGAACACATGGGAATTTGAGATGAAAGGAAGTATGTAAAAAAAACCTAAGGTCATCAGGATAAATAGAACAAATTAGTTTTTGTGGTAAAGTTTCATAACTTGGTTTACAAATAGAACTATATACATGATATAATGTTACAAGTTTTTAGAGGAAGGGCTTGTATTTTTGCACAGAGACAAATATATTACAAAATTTTGACTCTTTGTAACCCATAGTCACCAATTCAAAACATCAAGGATGGCAGTACTGTAGCTTTCCCCCCAAACTGTCTCTCAGTCTGTCTGTCTTTGCATGGAGAGTAAGTAATCTGAAATCCTCCCCTACGCATAGGCAGTTTTTAAGCCACTAGGAAACCAAGATTTCCCTCTTTCTGTGGGATCAGAACACTTTTATTTATTTTTTTACAGGTTGAATTTAAAGGAGAGATGGCTGAATATAGAACTGGACCTATTCTTCTGGACTTCTTCTCTCATTTGTTTGAGGAGATGGTGCATCCAGACTATGGAATGTTTATGTACGCTCACGACAGTTCTCCAATGTGGTTTCCTACCAGGGTAAGCTTCAATGACTGAGACCCAGTTCAAACAAACTTCTGGGGTATTCAAATTGTCAACCATTACTACTTGCCTCACTTTTGAAGCATGTCTTTCCCACTTCTGGTCAAGAGCAAAGCATCCATTGGGTGCCTCAGACAATAGCTTGCCAGCAGCAGCAAGCTGTGGCTTCCTGCCCTCCACCCTTAAGAGCAGAACAGAAAATGGACCATAGTGAAGTAAATTGGGGCAGATAGGGAATGGATTTTACTAAACATGTCATTACTAGTTGTATCTGCATATGGTTTATATGTAGCTATGGAGGGCATTTTTTGGGGCTACTAGCAGCTTAGGATTTTTTCACTGAGATCATGGCAAGGAAGGAGAGTGTTAAAATTCCCACCCCCATGCATGTCATATCTGGTAAAGCTCTTAAAACACTTGCTAAAGGCAGTTACTGGAATACAGGATTCAGAAGAAAGCATTCTCCCTAATTTTACCTTTATGAGTTTCTTTTATCATAGCTGAACTGAGTAGAGATGAGGCAAGATTCATTTCCAAGGCCAAAGGAGCCATAGATCAGGGTAGCTTTAAGTCTCCTGATACCCCCAACCATTGTTTTGTCTTTTTTTCTCTTGCAGACTTCAGTGGAGAAAAATAAATATTTCCTTTTTGGGATTCTCTGTGGTCTCTCCATGTACAACAGAGTTATTGCCTATGTGCCTTTTCCACTTGCTGCCTTTAAAAAACTGCTTGACAAGAACCCCTCCCTTGATGACTTAAAAGAATTGGACCCTGTCCTTGGGAGGTAAATGGCTTGGACTCTGAATTGAATAGGCTAACTGTTTCTATCTTGACTGGGGTGGGCAAAGTGCAACCCAGGCCTGCATGCAACCCTCAGTTCTCTGCTCCTCTTGTGATGTGCTTCCCTTGTCTTAGCTTTTCCCATTTATGTGCATAAATGTATCCCACAGACATTGTTCTTTTGAATTGGGATTGCCCTTTTCTTTTTTCCACTTGGACAATGGAGGGTTAAGAAAAATTCTACCATCTTAGCCTAAGGTCACTGGCTGAAAGAAAGAAGTTGCCAGCATGAGCTTTCATAGACTTAAGTCTACAAGAGCTCATGGTTCCAACTTCTTTCTTTCAGTTAGTCTCAAAGGTGCTACAAAATCTCTCTATATACTGATTCCACAGACTAACACAGCTATATCTTTGAATAAAGCCATTGGAACACTCTAAGCTGCAAAGGCCACTTGTGGCTCTAGTGAAGTTTATTGGCAAGCCCTTTTATTACAGTATTTTGCCCAGAAGGGGAATGTTAGGGATTGGCCTATAGATCTTAAGACCTTTGTGGTCTAGGGAAAGTTTTTAAGGAGAGGTCACACTACTATCTGCTTCAGAACAACTAGGACCACAATCTCTCAGTGAGAGTTTTACCATCTTCTAAATCCAACAATCCCCTTACAGTTAGGTGTAATTAGCCTGGACATGTAAGGTTTGGGCATGTACTGTACTTGATTGGTTGTATGTCCAGATATACTGTCAACATCCCAAGATCCTGTTGGCCCTTTACACTCTACCTTTGTGATACTGGTTTATATTTGAGTGATACTGTCTCATATATGTTGCAATCATTTTCCATTTGTTAACCAGGAGTTTACAAAACGTCCTTGACTATGAACATGATGACATTGAAGAAAATCTTCAGTTGTATTTCTCTGTGAGTATTTCCAAAATGTTTGCCTGATACCTGATAACCTTTTAAAGTTAAGAAACAGAATTAGATCCTTAAGCCACATAAAACTAGAGTGAATAAGATTGAAAGTTCGCAAAATGTTGGGAAGATATTTGCATGGCACTGAAGACATAAGTCAGCAGAAGATGAGTTGCTCTGAGAGACCATTTCAAAGATGGAATGCCACAACTAGAAAGGCATGACCTATAGTTATTTATTGCATTGACACTAGTGAGGTGCCAATGCAGGACTTGATTGCAGGAAAGGTGTTTTACAAGAAAAACAAATACAACTGCTAAAATTATTAGTTCATTAAAAGGACCATAAATGATGATGTTAACAATCATGATAATGACTAAGAAAGCAGACTGGCCTTTGGCTGACAACAGAAATGTTCAACACTGGGAGCTTTCCCGATCTCAACAAGGAGACTATTCATGGATGGCACAACAGAGAAGGCCTTTCTCTATTTTACTCTATATTGTAAGCAGCTTTAATTTCCATTAGGGAGAAAAGTAGGGTATAAATCAAATAAATAAACAAACTGTATGAGTCTCACTAGGCCATGGTGTACTAAGTAGAGTCTCCCCTTAGCCAGCAAAGAAGGTTATTAGTCATTCATGGCACAATAACAGCCTGAAAAGGGGTAAAGTAAGAGAGGAAGTCTTCCTTAAAAAACAAAAAAAGGACATGTCATGGTTTCATGGATGCTATTCTTACTGTCTAAATGGGAGGGACAGTTTGGAAGTTTGGACTGTAGATATCTGAAAAGACATCTCTCCAAGATCCTAGCATTCTGCTACTGTGCAAGATTGTCAGTCTTTGGCTAGATGGACCATTGGTTGGGCTTGATAGAAGATTGTTTGTTGCATTTAGCATTTCAAAGCAAAAATCCCAAAAGGCTTACCTGCCCAAGAAGCCCTAGATTGAAATGTTTTTCAAGGCTGCATCTTTAGCTAATGACTGTTGTTATCAAATTCTCTATAAATTTAAGCCTTCTTGAGGTGGTTATTGTGAGTTTTCAGTACCAAACCTGTGTCTGTAAATTATTTTTAGTGGCCCTGTTTTTACTTTCTTCTCTGTAAAACATTTTTTTCCAGATATACTGGGACAGAGTGAAGGTGGACCTAATTCCAAATGGCAGTAACATTGCTGTGAACAATAGAAACAAGTATGTAATGATGATTTATTATTTTTGTAGGTTTGCATTGATTCCAATCTCAGGGGCTCTGGGTGGATTACAACTGTGCTTGGTGGCAATTGAGGTCCCATCTGAAAGGGACCAGGTAGGAGAAGACTGAGCTGAAATCAATTATGACACATGAAAAAGGGAAAACTGGGCTGGAGAGAGATTATGCATGTCTAATGAGGATTCAAACAGTCCAGTCTCCTGTTCATATTTTTGGGTCTCCTCTTATTTTAGTCAAAACAGTTTTTCACTATCCACTTTCACTTGTCAAATGTTTGAGGTCACTGAATATTATGCTATATGCTCTGTAGTTCTAAGAATGTTAATTTTAGGAGATAAGTAATTTATTTATTTTTTGAGAAAGGAAATGTATTATACCAATAGGCAAATGTAAAGCAATCTAAGCTAAACTATATGAGATAGTTGATAAACTACCTGGTTTGGATTAATGAGACCTGAATTCTAGTCTTAATAAATTTATAAAACTAGCAGCTTCCATTTAAGAAGAGAGACTTTTTTGTTGGTGTTTTTTTAAAAAAAACAGAGCTGTGGCATTCTTTGTATCTTGGGAGCAAACTAATAATTTCCACATATTTATTTTCAAAGGAAGGATTTTGTCAGCAAGTATGTGGATTACATTTTCAACAAATCTGTGAATGAAGTTTTTGGAGAATTCAAGAGAGGATTTTACAAAGTCCTTGACAGTAAGATAGTTGGCCTTTTTGAAGCTCAAGAGTTGATGGAAGCCGTATGTGGAAATGCCAATTACGACTGGGACTTGTACGAAAAGGTTGGTGATAGGAAAAGTGAATTTCCTGACTATATCTTGTTGAGCAACCTTAATGGCTGATAGCTACTTGCACATTATGGTTTTTGCTGAATGTGATGGTGGATGTGGTTGTATGTTTGTACATTTTGTAGAGTTAAAGAGGTATTTCATTCATGGGGTTGCCATGAGTTGAGGACAGTTAAGAGCAACATTAGCATGCAGGGAGATACGATTTAAATTACTTTGGGAGATGTTGGTTTGAGAATGTATATTTGTTTGGGCCTTTCACACAACACAGTTACAGTGGTATGCTTTTTCTTTAACTGCCGTGGCAACATCCTGTGGAATCCTGATATTTGTAGTTAAAGGAAAGATATTTAGAATTCTGAAGTGAAGAATTCTATGCCTCAAAGGTAAAGGTTTTCTCTTGACAACATTGTCTAGTTGTGTTAGACTATAGGGGTGTATGTGTTCTCATCTCTGTTGCTAAGCCATGGAAGCCAGCATTGTTAAAGACGATCCCATGGTCATGCAACATAATTGCTTAGAGTGCTCTTACCTTCCCACCTAAGTGGTACCTATTTATCTACCTGCACTTTTTACATGCTTTCAAACTGCTAGGTTGGCAAAAGCTGGGACTAGTGATGGGAGCTCACCCCCTCATGCGGGGCTTGGGCCTCAAACTGCTGACCTGCCTATCTTGCAACTATCAGAGTCAGCATCTTAACTGCTAAGCTACTGTGCATCCCTTGTCACGGTGCCTCACCAACCAAACCATAAACCCCTAGAATCCGTAAGATGGAGCTATAGCAGTTAAAGAGGAATCATACCTTCTCAAGATGTGGCCAGCCTCAATTTAGTCATCTTGGCTTCCAATGAATGCTCAGGCTTGATCTATTCTAGCACTTATTTGTCTTTCTGGCTATCCTCAGCTGATAACTGTCGCTAATTCCTTTTCCCCACACTATCCTGTTTATATTAGCCCTTTTCATACTGCCAGTCAACTGGACAGCATGTGTACGTGTGTATGAGATTTAGCTGGGGAAAAACACAAAAGGAGGAAACTGATGCTAGATGCTTTCCTTTGTCTGCTGCAATAATCTCCCACTAGAATGGGCAAACTGCTGTTTGACATGCAGGCTGGAACATGATGTTATTTGGCAAGAAAGCATATCAAGTACAACCATTTACCCTGTATGCCATCCCCCTTTTGCTGAATTGAACTGACTAGCCAGACTGAAACAGCCAGGCAGCTGTTTGGTTAGCTGGAGAGATCATATTTTTACATTGGGTGGAGAGTGTAATTCCTGTGCACTTTTTCTCATAACTATCCTGCACAGCTCCCTGGTGGTAGGGATTTGAGGGCTTGGGTGTCAAGCCATACATACTGAAGGTCTCCAAGGGCAGGTTTCCCAGAGTTTGGCAATGTTACTTTTTTGGAGTGTAGTTCACAGAATCCCCCATCCAGTATGGCCATTGTGGCTGAGGACTTGTAGCACAACAATTTAGGTTATCAAGCTCTGAGGTTTCCTATGAGTACTTTATGGTATTATCACAATCTCTCTTCTGAGATTCCCTTGTCTTTTCATTTGTCTGATTTAAGTCTTTTGTTTGTTTTGATTTAAAGAATGCTATATATTGGGGGATATACAGCCCAGCACACCCTACCATAAAAATGTTCTGGAAGGTTTTTCATGAACTGCCTTTGGCTGAGAAAAAAGGTTTCTTGTGTAAGTATCCCATCCAAAAGTCATTTTCCAAACAATTAGGTCTCTGTCTTTAGAATGAACTAGTGGATTTCTTTCACAGTGGAGAACACTTACAATCCTGCAGCATAACCTCGGGATTCCCAAGAAACACCAATCAATCAATCAGTCAATCAATCAATAAAGTACTGGTGCCTTAATTGAAGCCTTGAATTTCAGTAATGCTTAGAAGGGCAGAGCTACAACCAGTTCTTTGCAAAACATGGAGCATCTGAAAGTACTAATATTTATTTGGCTAGAGACTGGAAAAGTTTCTTGTTTGGATGTAACTCCCAGAATTATGGTGTTGTAGTCCAAAACAATAACTCTTCCAAGCTGTACTTAAGTGTATAGAATTTTTTTCTGGAACTGGAAACCAATTAAGTTCTTATTTACTCCAAGAAAATGGGCTATTAAGTTTGTTTTATTCTTCCCCCCAAAAGGATTGTGAAATTTCATGTATGAAGTTATCTTACTTTTCCTTGAGTCCAAATTTAACTTTGCCCAGTGTGACAGGTTCTGTAAGCTTCAGAGCTGAAGTGGGGATTTAAACATCAATCTCTCAAGACTCTACTCTACGCATCCTCTCTTAAGCTGAGATGTCTATATTGTTTGCTGGAAATAATATTTTTTATATGGTGTCCTACATGGATATATTCTTCTGTAGACATTATGTCCACTACAAGAAACAACGTTTTGAGGGGCACCAAGGTTATAGTGAATTTGAAATCCTTCCATGTGCACCCAAACTGTCATGAAAACCTCCTCTCTGTAGTACATTCACAACTGTGCAGATCAGAGGAAAAGGAAGGACCCCTAGAATTGACTCCACCAATTTAGGTACTTCATCATGTCACCACCTTGAGTCCCTATATTGGGAGAAAGGTGAGATGTGAGAAAATAATAATAATTTATGTTATATCCACGGGTGAAGAGTCTTACACATGTTTCTGGATTGTCTGAATATTTTCTGCCTCTGCTCAAAAGCTAACTAATCCTTTTCTCTTGCCATCTAGTATTTGTTGTAGGAACTGACCGGGTCCCTGTGATGGGGATGGATTTCTTGAAGATAACAATTCACTCTCATCACTCCCTTTCAGAAGATCACATCCCCGAATCCCAGATCTGTTTTCATCTTCTACTGCTGCCACCTTATTCAACAATTGAGAAGCTCAAGGAAAAACTGCTCCAGGCTATTGAGTTCAATCGGGGCTTTGGCAAATAGTAAAATGACAACATCTGAAATAGAGATTTGGCAATACAAGATTAGTAACTTGGATTTGTATCTTTATTTTACCCTCAAATGTGAAGGGAATTTGTTCTTAGCAAGAAGCTGTTCAGTGGTCTCTTCATGTGATGCTATGAAAATCTTTCTTTTTTTTTTCTTGTTAGGGGAAATTTAGAATGGGATGAACAAGGTATATTTCCTCTCGCAGTGATGTTGAATTACACCTGCCAATATTCCTCAGAACTGGTTAAACTGGCTGGGGGTAATGGGAACTGCAGTCCAAGATCATCTAGAGGGCTGCACTTTATCTATAACTTCCTTTGAAGCTACTAGTGGTAGCCTATTTTGATAAAAAGAGAAAACACTAACATTCTCACTTTAATCCATTAGGCACATCCATGTTGGTCATTTACCTCCAGAACTGAAACCCTTCATGCACCCAGTTATTTCTGAGAATCCATTTTTCTTTCCAAATGGCTGTTTCCATTTGAATATAATTTTATTGTGACTTTCAAAGGTTCCATTGCAGCAGCAGTACAGAGCTCTCCAGGGTGAACAGACATGATATCTGAACTTTTTAATGTTAAAATTTTAATGTTAAGCTTTAAATGTGAATACAGACTACAGATCATTAGAATTTCTCTAGAAAAATAACAAAATCTTTATCTATCTATCTGTATCTCAAACTGACAAGATATTATGCCAGAATAAGATAATTGAAACTGTTCTGTTTTTAATACTTAAGATCAAATTCCAGGTAAACATATTTTCAACTTACTACAGTGTTTGCTGTCTTTCCCTTCCCAAAAGCACACTTGAGTTTGCTTGTGCATTAGCAACATACTCTTGCACAAATGGTTTCAAATGACTGATCACCTTGGGAAATTCCATTTACAAGCCAATGTGAGGTTGGTGATATTTTGGAGGGAGGCAAAATTGAGAGTTGTAGATTGTTTGTTTTTTAACATTGTTAAGCTTTTGTTTAGAGCTGTTCCACAGTCTGAGAGCAGCCCCTCTCATGTCCTCACCAAAAAACACCTTAGAGAAGTGGGGAGAGGGGAAACAACAAAACCTTCCCCTCCAGATTTTAAAGCTTGAGCTGGCTTGTATTTATTAAAAATAAATGCATCATTATTCAATAGTTTCAACAAATAGTTTCATTCTCTTCTTTTCTTTTTTGCATCAGGCTCCAATTGATGGGTCTTTGGTTTCTAGCAGAAAACAAAATGGTCTGAAATCTGCTTATATATTTCAGCCATAAATCTTTCCTTACTTCAGTAGCACACATTACTTTACTTCAGGGTACTTTCAAACCAATATGATAATTTTTTGAAGACCTAGCAGTACAAAAACAGTTGAAAAATACAAGCAAGTGGGTTTCCTTGCTAATACCAACAAAGCAGCAATTGGATGGGAGGAAAAGCCTGCAGCATCATGTATTTCCCAGATTGTCATTGGTAGGAACACTAATAAAAGATTCTTAGCTTTTTTTTCCCAACCAGTCTTTACATGAGAAGTCAACTTAAAAGTCTCAATGATTCACACTTAAGTTTTTTTAGGGGTAGATAACAACATCAGCCAGTGGCTCTATTATTGCAGGTTCACACTGCCACAGTTCTTTCCCCAAGTCCTCCAGAAGTTAGTTAGGTTTTACAGCAGCTATCCAGGTCCTGATCCCTATCCCAAACATATTTTCAGTGCTGTGTGTGTGTACATGTGCGTTCAGGTAACATATTGACTTAGGATAGTGACTCCTTGAATTTTAATAGAGCTTTCTTAAGGAATACTCAGAAGTGATTTTCTATACCTCCTTGTATTTGTGGCTCCCATGGAGGACCTGTAAAATAAGCTTCCATTAAAACTGAGGGTGGAGTTGTCACACTGCAATAATGGAGCCATTGACTGGTCCTGAAAAACAAGAACATTAAGGAGATTGAACAAATGATGTCCTAGCTAACCTTAAATGCCATGATAGCTAAAACAGTCCTTGAATGTGATTAATTCCAAGAAATGGAATTTCCCCCAAAAAATGCTGAATCAAAGGGCTGGCAAAATGTTTGTCAAGATTTAATATATTTCAACCCAGTTTGTGGGGATACAGAACAAATATTTCAAAGTGACTTCCCTGCTGTTGATTCAAATACATAGATGCAAATCCTAGAATAGGATCACAATTCATAGGTATCACAAAAAACAAAGAAAATAGATCTTGCAAAATCCTTAGAAGTCCTGTAATGCCAGCTAAACCAGCAGTTCCCAGACAGATAATAAAGCTAGGATCCTACAACAGTGATTCAAAGTAACATCTGTACTGCCAATAGCCAAACTTGGTTATTAATTTAGATTAATTTTGAAACAAAACAAAATTCTGTATCAGACTAAAGACTTCGTGTGTTTACACAGTTATCAGTTGTTTATGGAAGAACATGAAGATGAGTACAACCATATTATAAAGAACTCTCGACAAGAACTAGAGGCTGTCCCATTTTCAGTGGACAGAGACCTTGGTCCATGAAAACTTTGGATTAGGGGTTCCCAGCTTGAGGTACCCATATCTCCAGGGGCTGCAATAAAGATTGGCTTCTGCCCATCAGTGATGAGTCATAAATCACTCATTTTTTTTCTGAATAAATTAGAATCTAATTATTCAATTTAGATTTTCATTTCATGCATGGAGTAAAAGCTTTTTTAAATAAGTAATTTGCTCACTCCCTGTATTGTATGTAGATCAAAAATTAGAAATTAGACCTGATCATCAAATGTGATAATACTTTTGTAGGGGGTGCAAACATTAACCATTTCCTAGTGGTGTGAGGCATAGAAAAGTTTGGGAACCATTGCTTTAACTCAACAATCTCCATGATAGATTTTTACAATTGTGTTGAACACAAATAGAGACCAGGCTGCCTTTGAGGATAAAATACTGAACACAAGATTGGAAGAAAGCCAAAGAAGGATGGATCATTCCTTACAGAAGGGCTACTGAAGAATCTGTGAATAGAAGACATTTGCATTGAAGAATTTTCCCTAATTAAAATACTTAGCAGGGGAGAATAATTTCTTTAAGCCTTATCTCTTTGTCTACAAATAATACAGTCTCCCTTATTTAAAACACTTAGGACCACAAGTGTTTTGCACTCAGATTTTTGTTTTGGTATTCTTATATTTGCATATATATACATGATGAGATATCTTGGCGATGGGATGCAAGTCTAAACAAAAGTTCATGTATTCATTTATGTTTCATACATACCTTATCAACATAGCTTGATGGTAATTTTATAATTTAAACAATATTTTTAATAATTTTGTGCATTAAACAAAGTTTGCGTACCTTAAACCATCAGAAAGCAAAGGTGTCACTATTTTAGCTATCTATGAAAAAAGTTTTGTTTTTTGGATTATTTTGGAATTCCGGATAAGGGACGCAACCTGTACAACAGTTCAGCACAGTGTCATTAAAATCCTTTGCGTTAAAACCTTGTGTTACTGTTTCCTAGTTCCTTTTTTACAACAATATACCACAGAATGAGAATGTTTGTTTAAGATCAAAATCCCACCAAACAGTGATACCTTTATTGGCCAACCGAAATGCACAATATACTCGCTGCAAGCTTTCAAAGCTCCACTGGCTTCTTCATCAGGCAAGATATGACAAACCAAAGAGGAGAAAAATTGGAAAAATTGTTAGGAAGATACCTGCATTTTGTTGTTTCCATTCTCAGTTAAGATGGTAAGAGCAGTGTTGCCAACAAGCCTTGACGATGTTCCCTGGAATGTTTTACCAAAGTCCTTGGAATTGCCCAGTCTTTACCGGAATATTCAGTCAAAATCCCTGGAAAGAAATTAATTAAATTCCTCGGATTCCAGGGAATTCCCTGGAAATTGGCAACGCTGGGTATAAGGAGGGTAAATTTTCCAGGCTGGTGCCTCCTCCTCTTGGCCATGTGGAAATAGGGAGTTTTTCAAAGTCCAGAAAATGTAAAGTCCATTTGCATATCAACAGGTCAAATGTACATGAATGCTAACTTACCAAGTTACCACTGATTCTGTGAGTCATTGGGTCTAACAAGATTATAGGCCTAGGTTTTTATTTATTTGAATCCCATTACAGTAGGTTTGGAGGAGTAAATATTTCATACAACTAACTTTAATCTTGGGCTATATATAATTGGGGCTCGGCAATGAGCCCCTTGTCCTTTAGTTTGTTTTATTAAGCGATTTCTGACTACAGGCTTTGTCTGTTCTGTGACGTCTTTAAAATGTGCTTTATACACAAGCCACAGATATTGACATGTTCACATGATGTCCTGGCTAAAGAATAGAAACTGAAAGGATGATGATGTGAGCCAGGGCTGGGGACCAGGCCTTCCAGCTGTTGTTGGACTTCACCTCCCAGTATTCTCCACACGGGCTCTCCGAGGGCTGCTGGGAGTTGTAGTCCAAAAAACTGATGGCCCATATGACTCTCACCTCTGTGTACTTACATTAAGATGAGAGAAATAGTGATGTTGAACCCATGCGGTAAAAAAGACCTTTGTACATTATAAGCCCCAAGTCACCAGAGGCAAAGTATGCATTTCTCCCACATCTGGAGACTCAAGGCAATTTACAATTTATAAAAGAACAATACCGCTGAAAACATATAAAAAATGAATATTGGAATGAAACTGTTCACTTTATTAAGATGACTGGAAATTACACTTAAAAAGATAAAATGCAACTGAAAGATAAACATCAATTAAAACAGTTCAGTTTTAAAACAATACAACACCTTCGTCTTCAAAACCCCAGTTCCAATTTTTCAGAAGAACAAATTTGGGGTGAGAAGGGGCAGAACACTCAGATATCACTCTGGTAAGGAGGAAGAAGCCCTTCTCACCCCAAAGTGAGAATCAAGCCCCAGGAAACACATAGGCTTAGCATCAAAGATACAGCTGGAAGGTTTGCTGTTGTCGTGGCCTTCAAGCCGTTTCTGACTTATGGCGACCCTAAGGGAACCCTATCATGGGGTTTTCTTGGCAAATTTGTTCAGAGGAGGCTTGCCATTGCATCCTCTGAGGCTAAGAGAGTGGTACTTGCTCAAGGTCACCCACAGATGGGGTTGCCATAATTGGACAGGCAATTTGAAGACACATGATGTACACACAGTGACCCCTATGGCAAACAGACTTTCTCAGAGTGACCAGATGCCCCTTTTCCAAGACCTGTCCTCCATTCAACCTTCCATCCAGGAGTAGGCCCAAAATGTCCTCCATTTTGAGCATGACAAAGAAACACAAATTCCCATTTCTATGAGTGTTTTTTGTTTTTATTTGGCCATGTCCTCATTCTTCCTTTCACAGCCTCCACTTTGCCTCCTGCATGACAAAGAAGATCCAAGGCACATTCTTAGGAGTGTTTTTAGTTTTAATTTGGTCATGTCCTCCCTTTTTTAATCGAATGTCCTACATTTTGCTGTGCCTCGTCCTCCTCTTTCTGGTCCCCTTGGAACCAGGCTTTCCTTTTGTATTTCCTTTGCAAGAAGAAACAGAAAGTCAAGAGCACTTCAGGCAAGGAGCAGCAACAGCAGCAGCTGCTACATTGTTTCTGTTTCCTCTGTTTTGCTACAAGTTTGGAAGCAAATCCAAGCCAAAAACCAAAAACAAACGAAACTGGAAACCAAAAGTAGAAAAGGAAACTGTCCTGCCCTAAAATGTCCTCCTCCTCCTCCTCCATCCCCTCAGCTAGAAAAGGCAGGCAGCCTGGAGAAGAGAGTCCCAATGGAGGTCCTCCAGAGGTGACCAGGGGCGTTCCTCCATTTCAGCCTCTCTCTTCAGGAGGAATCCAAAACGCCTTCCATTGCTTTTGAGCAGAGCTAAGCAGCCTGAATGGACCTCCTTTTGTGAAGGAAGACCCCCTAAAGGTTTGTGGAGAAGAAGAAGATGCCTCCGAAGAGGAGCAAGGGCCAGAGGGTCCCCCCTGGGCCCCCCTCCCTCGGCCCCCTTGCCCTCCTCCTCCTTCCCGGGGCTGAGGTCTTCCCGCCCGGGCTGAGGCCTTCAAGGAGGACCCCGCAGCATCCGCCAAATCAGCTGCAAACACGGGTCTCTGGGGATCGTGAGAAGGCAGCGGGACGCGGTGGTGCTCTTTGGCGAACCGAGGACAGCAGCAGTGGCCAGAAGGGACCCAGCACCAGTGAGTAGCAGCAGCCAGCTCCAAGAGGGAAGAGGATGGGTCTAGGGGTTTCCTCCACCTGGAGGCCTCCTTTCAGGCTTGCAACTCCCATCATCCCCAGCTCCTTCAGCCTCTGAGGACACTTGTTGGGGATGATGGGAGTTGTCATCAACCAGGATGAACAGACACCTCCCTTCGAGGTCCTTAGAGTCTTTGTACTTTTATGTTGTGACCAATACATTTCATGTCCCTCTGAATGCCCTACGTTTTTTGTGGTGAAGTGAAGAACAGCACACAGATCCCAGGATACTGTACAGGGGAACCATGCCAGTAGTTCTGTGAGAGGTTTAGCCTTCTTGTCAGAGCACCTGGTGCTACAACAAACTACAGATCCCGGATACCGTAGAATGTGCCTTCAAGTCACCTCTCCAGTTATGGGGACCCCCATTAATCGTAGAGTTTCCTTAGGCAATAAAAACTTGGAGGTGCTTTGCCATTGCCTTGCTTTGAAAGTTCTCGCAGCACTTGGTATCCTTGGTGGTCTCCCTTCCAAGGACTAACCAGGCCAGAGCCTGCTTCTCTGAATCAAAAGTGGAGAGTGTGCAAGGAGGAGGGGTGCATCAGTCTATGGGACTCCTTGAGTTTCCACGTGATGACCCATTAAGAGAATGAAACCTGCCTCTGGATTGGAATTAGGATTGCTCAAAGCAGAGGTCTAACAGGAAGCCCCCTCTGAAGGCTAGTAATGGGGCCCCTTTCTTGCCATCAGAGGTGTTGACAGCATTATCCTACAAGTCATGGACGATAGATTAGATGGTCATATCTTCCCCTGGATGACTTTTGGAAAGTCACACTCCTCAACCTCAGAAGATGGCAATGGCCAACCCCCTCTGAAGAAACTTGCCAAGAAAATGCCATGATAGGGTTGCCTTAGGCTTGCCATATATCGGAAAAGACTTGAAGGCACACAACAACGCAAACCTTCCAACTGTATCTTGCTTTTAAGAAGTTATCACACGAAGGAGATCAGAAGTTTATCTCATGAATATCCCAGAAAAATCGTGTAATTACACATAATGATTTCACATAAAGTCACACAAAAGTGCCATTAAAGTGGTCACAAAGAAGCATTAATGCAGGATTTCAACGACAATGCATTTCCAATATTGCTTTATTTGCACAATTGTGTGATTATATGGATTATGAGTCAAACCAAAAAAAAAAAGAAAAAAAAACAAAAAAAAAAAAAAAAACAAAACAAAAATAAAAAAAAAAAAAAAAAAAAAAAAAAAAAAACAAAAAAAAAAAAAAAAAAAAAAAGAAAAAAAAAAAAAAACAAAAAAAAAAATCCCGCAGCAACTCAGACGTGTGGAAATTCTATTCTTTTTCACAATTTTTTGTTATCAAAAAAAAAAACAAAAATACAAAAAAAAAAAACAGAACAAACCAACAAAAAAAAACAAAAAAAATAAAAAAAGAAACAAAAAAAACCGAAAAACAGACAAACCAAAAAAAAACAAAACAAAACACCAAAAGAGAAAAAGAAACAAAAAAACAATAAAAAAACCGAAAAAGAAAAAAGAAAGAAAAAACAAACCAAAAAAACAAAAAAAAAAAAAACAAAACAATTCTTGTCAAACCAAAAAAAAACAAAAAAAAGCAAAAAAACATTATATAATAGCAAAAAACAAAATAAAAAAACACACGAAAAAACAAAAAACAACAACCAACCAAAAAAAAACACAAAAAAAAAAAAGAAAAAAACAACAAAAAAAAAAAAAAAAAGAAAAACCAAAAACAACAAACACACAAAAAACAAAACAAGAAAAAAACAAAAACAAAAAAAAAAAAAAACCACCAAAAATTCTTCTTTAGCACAAAACCAAACACAAAAAAAACCCAAAAAAAAAAAAAAAAAAAAAAAAAAAAAAAACAAAAAAAAAAAAAAAAATAACAAAAAAAAAAAAAAAAAAACAAACAAAACAACAACAAAAAAAAAAAACCCAACAAAAAAAAAAAAAATCAACCCGAAACAAAAAAACACCACAAAAAAAAAAAACCAACAAAAACGCCAAAATTTTTACAAAAAGAAAACACAAAAACAAAAAAAAAAAACAAAAAAACCACAAAAAACAACACACAAAACAGACAACAATAAAAAAAAAAAAGAAAAAAAAAGACAAAAAACCCCAAAAAAAACAACACCCCCCCACCCCCCCCCCCCCCCCGCAGCACAACATCAAAAGAGATAAAGAAAAAAAAAAAAAAAAAAAAAAAAAACACAAACACACAAAACCAACACAACAACAAAACATAAAAAACAAAAAAAAAAACAACAAACAAAAACAAAAAAAGGCAAAAAAAAAAAAAGAAAAAAAAAAAAACCCCAACCCAAAACCAAAAAAAACCAAAAAAAAAAGGTCCACCAAAAAAAAAAAAAGAAAAAACAAAGAAAAAAAAAAAACAAAAAAACAAACAAAAAAACAATAAAAAAACAAACAAACAAAAAAAAAAAAAAAGATTTCACCAAACAAAAGCAAAAAAAACAAAAAAAAAAAGAAAAAAAAGAAAAAAAAACAAAAACAAAAAGAAATCATATGTGCAATTACTTGCCCTTTCCGCTTCATTGCAGGATGCGTTAAATGCACTTTAAATCTCTCTTGAATGTCGAAATCAAGGGTGCATGTGTGATGAACTTTCTGTGTTTTTTTTTCATGGGTTGTGATTTGTCCACTTTGTTGTGAAGGGCTTCTTCTTCTTTACCAAGTGAAATCAGAGGATTATCCATCTCAACAACCCCATAATGGTGTTCTTCTTCTGAAGCATTGACATGGCGTGTTTCCAGAGCGGGTGTTTTATTGTTTTTACATTGAACGGTTTAATTAACGTTATCTTTAAATTGAATTTATCTTTTTAGTGGCCCGTCCAAATCACTTAATAAAGTGAACAGTTTCATTCCAATATTCATTTTTACTGTTTTATCAGGCGGTATTTGTTCTTATGTCTCAATTGTAAATTGCCTTGAGTTCCCGATGTGGGAGAAATGCAGTACTTTGCCTCTGGCGTGACTTGTGGGCTTAATCATGTACCAAAGGTCTTTTTTAGCCAGTCTGGGTTCAACATCACTATTTCGCTCATCTTAAATGTAATCACAGATGTGAGAGTCATATGGACCTCAGGTAATATTGGACTAACAACAACTCCAGCAGCCCTAGGCAGGAGAGCCAGTAGTGGAGAATACTTGGGAGGTGAAGTCCACAACACTGGAAGCGCCTGGTCCCACCCTGGCGTTACATCATCGTCCTTTCATTTCTAATTCTTTAGCCAGGACATCATGTGAACAGGTCAATAGCTGATGGCTTGGTAAGAAAGCACATTTTAAAGATGTCACAGAACAGACAAAGCTTGTAGTCAGAAATCGTTTAATAAAACAAGCTAAAAGGAAGCAGGGACTCATTGCAGAAGCACCAGAATATGATTACATAAGATTAAAGTTAATTGTGTGAAATATTTACTCCTCCAAACCTACTGAAATGGTATTCAAATTACGGTAAATACAAAACATAGGCTTAAAACCAATTGTTAAACCCAATAGAGCAGACTCACAGAATCAGTGGTAACTTGGTAAGTTAACATTTGTGTATATTTGATTGATTTGATAAATTTATTCTACCTGGGAATAATAATAGGACTTAGACCTTAATGTTCACCACTTAGCTCAGCATCTTTGCATTAGTTAGACAAGGAGACAAGGGTTCAGGGACCAGGACAAGTCTGGGAAGCACCACTTTAAGCCACACTCCATACTTTATCCTCATAGCAGCTCTGTGATGTAGGACAGACTGAGAGACACAGAGTGACAGGCCTAAATTTACCTATGGCTTTCAAGACACAGAGGAACCTAGATCACTCCCTCTAGTCACAATATTTCACTGGCTTGTTATTTCTTATCATTAGATTTTTTTATACAATGCTCCTGAATTTACCAGAATTCTGAAAGTGATTTGTAAACCAAATGATAAAAATGTGTATAAAGTTATGCCAGCATTTGTCTTGCTCAATCTTGCAGAGCACATCAAGTTGAAAAAGAATAGCAAAGTGGATTTGCTGGACTCTGAAGTATCTCATCTGCTCATTCTTTCATCCGAAGGAAAACTTTCTGAACACAGTATTATATCTGGAAGTGTTAAATCAAAGCCAAGGTAGGAAGCCTTCCATTACATTGCATAGGAATTATTTTTGGCATACCAGATGATCCTAGATATGGTATGAAAATGCAGTGCAACACGGTATTACTACAGCCGTGAGTGGGATTTTAATTGTTAATCGTGTGTTTCATCTTATTTTTTAAAACGTTTTAATTACAGTTCTTTGTCTTTGATTTTACCACTGTTAAATACTCTGAATCTTATTTTGTTGGCAGAGGAGTAGAAATTTTAATAAACAGAATCTCATTCTCAGCATTGCAGAAGTTGGGCTAGGCATGTGGTCAATGGATATTTCAAAATGTAGGATTCATATCCTGTAACAACATATTAGCTTGTGGTTGAACACAAAATGGGCGTTATGCTTATCTGCTCCCATTCTGACTTACTTTTTTCAAAACATGTAGCAAAATAAAAATACAGGATTACTTTACAATACTCAAATTACAAGGATATTTTCCCCTCTTGAAACACTCGCCCAAATCATGCAGTACATAAAGAAGTGTTAACGCTTGATTGACATCACTTGTGTACATCTTCTTTTTTCTTTCTAATAAACAGATTACTGAGAGAATTAGGAGACAAGCAAATTGTTCAAATTGCGTGTGGTGACCATCATTCCATGGCACTTTCAAAAGGTATTAAGCATCTTATACATAAAGTAATCAGTTTAGAAATTAAACACTACAAAGTGTACAATTAAAGAAAGAAAACCAGCCACATAGATGGCTAGGCAGAGTAAAACCAGGCACTGGTTAGACCAAAGGACTTCTAGTGAGCTTGGAGTGAGAAAAATTAATATGAGCATTAGCACTCCCCTAAAAGCTGCACCCCAAAGTGGTATGCACAGTTCATCTGCACTATACAGTTAGTTACAGCACCGTGATCCCACTTGAAATTGTCATGGTAGGTTGGTAAGGTAATTCTTGCTCTGCTAGGGAGCCCTAGTTCTGTGGTTCAAGGAATGAACCTTTTCGCAGAGAATTCTAAGTACTTCACCAAACTACAAATCCCAGTATTTTTTTTAGGATGGAGTCGTAATAGCTAAAGTTGAATTGTTATAACTGAGTACTGTAGACTTACTCTCTATCTCAGGGAAATTATGGCTAATGTAGGCATATCACATTAGGTCAAACCATATGAAAAGTTAAACTTCTATGATTCAGTTTAAGATCTGTTATTTAAATTCAAAGTAAGTATACCTTACTCTTCTCTTAATTTACACCAGTATATAGGGTGTTCTCCCCACACTGACACCAAACTGGTTTTTGTCTAAAAATTTACCACCCCCGGTTAAGTATACTCTATCTGCACTGTAGAAATAATGTGGTTTGACCACTTTAACTGCTACGGGTCTATCTTATCTGGGACTTGTAGTTTGTTGTGGCACCAGAGCTTTCGGACAGAGAAAGATAAATATCTCACAAAACTACAAATCCCAGAATTCCATAGCACTGAGTCTAAATAGTTGATACTGGCCTTGATTTTCAACCTGGGAACAAACAATCATGGATATTCTATCTATCCCTAGTATGTACTTTGACTGAAGCCTCTTAACAGCCTCCTAAGAGATTACCTGTGAGAGGGAAATAGCTCACACCTTTTCAGGCTTTGTAATCCCATTGAGATGAACAGATATTAACCTCTGCATGTGTGTGTATAAGTGCTGCATACAGCTATATTGCTTTTGTATTAAGGAGGAGAACTTTTTGCTTGGGGTCAAAATGAATATGGCCAACTTGGAATGGGAAGGAAAAGCAGCGCTACTGGAGAACCACAACTGGTGTGGCTTCTTGAAAATGTTCCTGTGGCCCAGATTGCAGCTGGATCAGCTCACAGCATGGCTCTTTCTTTGGCTGGCACTGTCTTTTCTTGGGGAAAGAATGTCTTCGGCCAGCTGGGGCTTGGAGACACACAAGGTAAGGGAAAATGCTACAAATGTGAGAAATGCTTGTCGCAATTATATGACCCTGCTGACTGTGCTTAGCTTCCAAGATCAGATGAGATCTGGTGCCTTTAAGTTATTTAGTGGCTCATAGTATGACACAGTCATATATGTAGAAAGGTTCTCTCAGTCATGAGGCAACCTGAGATTTTGGGTCTTTGGTTTTTGCCACAAGGGGGAGGACTTTGGCTGTTTTGCTACAGACCATTCAACAGCTATTCAGATCTCCAAGGAATGCTGTAAACCAAATCACCTTTACTTTAGGCTTCTAAAAAAATAATTTAGTTTGCAGTTATTGCCTATGTGTAGAATGCAAACAAATAAAGAAAACATTTTACATAAAAATCCCAATTGGATATACAAAGGTAAATAAAATCATTTCCAGGTATGGTGATGACTTGTTTTACTATCTGTTTTTCTTTCAGCCTGGTTTCATTTAACATTTTATTACTCTTTCAGACAGATATTCCCCTATGCATGTCAAGGCCTTGGAGCATAAGAAGACAGTGTTCATTTCATGTGGTGGAGAGCACACTGCTGTTCTTTCAAAGGTTTGTCCAGCTGTTGATGTTGTTGGTTTAATCAGCTTAGTAGCTTTGAAATTTCAAATGCAACACCTCACCTTTCAGACCTTCTATCCATTTTTAAAGCTATTTATTTGTTAAGATCATCACAGTACTGAACTTGAATGAGTTACTTTTCTTTTTTTTTACTAAAACTCCCCAAATCCCCCACCGATCATGCTCATTGGTCATAATGTTAAAAGTTTATTCCATGGGATGATTACATTACAGTGAGCACTTCCACTGGTTTATTATGTATCCTGCCTCTCAGGCTGGAGCAAAATTTACAGGAGAGAGACTGTGGTGTCATCCTACATTTCTCACCATCTTCACCCCCATCTACTTTCACTCTTGCCTCTTTTTTTTTTTCCATGAAATTGCCTTGGGAAAAACCTCACACAACAATAAAACAGGTGGCTGACTCTGACAGCTTCTGATAGTATCAGGTATTCCAAAATACACATATACCAGGCTGATATTCCAGAGGTGTAAATAGGCAATCCTATGATATAAGAATTATGATGGGCAATCATTCTGCACAGAGAAAGGGTTTGACAAGCTGGATCCAACCTTGCTTGTGTTACCATCTAGTTACCATCAAAGTAGTCTCAAATAGTATCCGAAAGAGCCACTGAAGAAGTGTGTAAACAGTTTTTCTCTCCCCTGCCACTTTTCCAGAATCCCCCAGCCAGCATGGCCAGTGAATCCCTCAGTAGCCACACTTGCTAAGGCTTATGCAAGTTATAGCCCCAAAACTTTTCCAAGCTCTGCCAAAGGCCCTTGTCACTACTGAAAAGTACCGTCATGTGCTCAATACTCAGAGGGAATTTTCTATACAAGGAGCAGCAAGAGAGAACTGACAGAGTTTCTTGCCATGTCAGTAAATTAGTAGTGCTGAAGAGTGACATGTGTTTTCTTTTGTCCATTAAGGATGGGCTGGTCTGCACCTTTGGAGCCGGTAGCCATGGACAGCTTGGCCACAACTCCACACGCAATGAGCTATTTCCACGTTTGGTAGCAGAGCTGTTTGGGGCTCGAGTATCTCAGATAGCTTGTGGAAGGTAAGGAATATCTAGCTCAGACATGATGAGGGACCAGTTTCCTCATAGCCCTTCCCATGGGCCACACCTTCCTACACAGCAACCTCCAATACTTCCTTTTTCTTTGTAGCATCCCTCAAAGTGGCAACCAAAAGCAACACTGTGTCACTTCCTGTTACCATTTTGAAAAAGAGTATCAGTGAGTCAGTGCAGTGTAGTGGCTTGAGTGCTGGACTAGGACTCCATGAGACCAGGATTTGAATCCCCACTCAGCCATGGAAACACACTGGATGACCTTAGGCAAGTCACACTCTTGAGAGAAAGGTAAAGGCAACCACCTTCCGAATGAATCTTGCCAAGAAATCCCCGTGATAGGTTTGAGAGCTAGCATGGTGTAGTGGTTTGGGTGTTGGACTAGGACCCTGGAGGCCAAGTTTCGAATCCCTGTTCAGACATGGAAATCCACTGGGTGACCTTGGGCAAGTCACACTCTTTCAGCTTCAGAGGAAGGCAATGGCAAAAATCCCTCTGAACAAACCTTATGACAGGTTAGCCTTAGGGTCGCCATAGGTCCAAAATGATGTGAAGGCACACAACAGACAAAAAGAGAAATATTTGGAGCAAAGTTTAAGGTGTTGGCATGGGGTAAATATGTTTACATGCATGGAGGTATTCTCTGTGGGTCTGGGGACAAACATTGTCTGAATATCATACTGATTTTTTTAAAAAAAACAAAACAAAAACCTGGGGTGGTTGAGATGCCTTGAGGGCTTGGTGTGGGGTTTCAGATGTCACAAAGGTAGGATTCAGGGCTCTTTGCTGCCCACTGTGCCTACCCCAGTCTAGATTGTATGGTGTCAAGGAAACAGCATCCATCAAGTGAAACCAGGAAAAGGTATCTGGTCTTCATATAATTTATCTAAGTATAATAGAGACCACAGTAAGGAAGACCAGCCCATCCACTGAGATATGGGCAAAACTTGGAAATAGTACTATTTTTTTTGGACTGTGACTCCCAGAATCCACTATAGTTCAAAAACTGAATTTTAAAAAAACTCTGGATATAGGTGGATCTTGGGCAAGTCAAATGCTCTCAGCTTCGGGGGGGGGGGGGGGGCAATAGCAAACATCCTCTCAACAAACTTTTCTAAGAAAACCCCATGATAGATTCGCCTTAGGGTCCCCATAAGTCAAAACCAACTTGAAAGCACACAACAACAACAACATATAGGATGGGCAGTATTTCTCAATCGGCCTATTCTGTTCTTGATGTGTTTCCTATCCATGCATACTTTCTCTAATAAGTTGGGGTGGATCCTTCAGAACAAGAAGAAAAAACAGTAAACATCAGGAGCGAAGCAGGAGACCGAAGGATCATGGAGTGGTGCTTGTCTTCTTCCAGATCAGAGAAGGAAAATACAGATAACAGGATTTTGGAAAATGGAATGCATCTGGCTGCACACAACTGTATTAAATAGGAAAGCAGGCAGGGAGATGAGGAAATAGTGGAAGATGGAGAAGTATTGCTAAAGCACTTGCCAAAATTATTCTAAGGAGCACCATAGTACAATTAGCCCTGTTTTAAATGATACGAGTATTTCTGGTCAGTAAGGCCAGGACAGAATTCTGAAATCTACAATGGCCCCAAATCAGATGTTGATGCTAATCCAATATTTCTGTTTCACAGCACTGAGGAAACAACGAGATACTTGACAAAACTCTTACTTTTGTAGTCAAAGCTGTTTTTTGGGTTAGGCATGGAAACACCAGCTGAGTTGGCAGGGCTTCTTCATATAATCTTTAATTCTGCTAACAGATGGCACACTCTTGTCTACGTCTCAAACCTGGGAGAAATCTATTCTTTTGGATCTGGAGCTGAAGGACAGCTTGGAAAGGGGGAGAAATGTGACCGACTAATACCTCTTCCTCTTGATTTGACTATGAACGGCCAAAAAATCATCCAAGGTAAATCATGTGTATTATTTGTACAAGTAATAGTTGTGCTGTGCAGGTAGAAATCAATGAAATTCTAAATCTAAGAAGCACCTGTAAATTACAGTTGATTATTCAGATTAACTACATGCATGCCAAGTTGTATAGAGGAACTGGAGAACAGGAAAGAAGTGTAAAAGAGAGCACTACATTTACAACAAGGGTTTTGACAGTTCTATAAGCATACGTTTTGTCTTGTGTTTATCCTTACAATTTAAGAAAACATTCTGGGTTTTGGTAAAATGTGTTATGAAGACATATGTCTTTACAGTGCAGCATTGTTACTATAACTTCTTCTAATAAACTGTTCCCTTGTTGTATGTAGCCTTGGTAGATTTCCAAATCAAACTTCTATAATTTGTGTTTTATATACAATAAATTAGTCATATTCTTTACTATCTGTTACAGATAAGAATATCTCAGAGGAAGTGGTTAAAGTCATTGCTGGAGAGAACCAAAGCATTGTTCTTCTATTAAAAGAAAAGGTAGGAAAAATTTGGAGGCAGTCAATCTCAGAGGTGTACCCATGATTTCAAATGACTTGTTGCCTCCACACAATTGGTAAACTAGTGTTTTATCCATTGTGTAAGGGTTGGGGGACATGTTACCGTCCAGATATTGCTAAACTGGAAGTTCCCTCATCCCTTATCATGGGTTGTGCTAGTTATGAGTGTTGGGAGTTAAAGTCCATCAGCATTTGGAGGGGGGCATGCATTTCCCAACTTTGCTTCACATGATGGCTTCTATTTGAGAAAAAAATGTTTTTTCAGTGCATGCATGAAGGTTATTGACTGTTTATTTTTGTAAATAAGGGTTTCTGCAACAACATATGACAGCAGAGGAATGCCCAGTCTCATTTATAAAACTTGTCACATATTGATGTGATGGGATAAGAGACTGTATCCCAGAATCGGAGAAGTGTAGTACAAAAAAGTAACTTTTTTTGAAGCACATGGAAAATGGTGTTCATAGTCTATGATGATTGTCCACCCACCACAAGGTGCACAGCAGTCTCCACATCAATGGATGATATGGACTATAGCACCCCATATTATTCAATGGTGGCAATGTGAATACTCATGCTTCAGCATGTGTGTGTTCGCATTGCTGCCATTGAATGATATCAGGTGTGGCAATCCATGGATGGTCAAATTTGTGGATCGGAAGCCTGCCTATAGGAAAGACCCACTGTACATTCTAGATTGGAAAAATGCAGTGTTCCTTCAGCTGGAGCACAGTTTGAGGAAAAGTAACTGCATTTATGGAAGAAAAACTCAGTTTTCTGGAAAATCCTAAACACTGCCTTGTTTTCCATACTATGTTTTAAAAGACAACTTATCTCTTTATAGAATAGTAACAGCATAATTTAGACATTATCCTGATCATGTTGACCATATAATATTTGGCACATTTACTCCCAGCTTCCATGGCCCTACTTTGATCATAAGTCATCAGAAGATTTTTTTTTCTGAAATCATGTTGTGGTTTTTGTCTTTCTACAGCAAAAATATGCAAATTTACACAAAATGCTTGCCATAGTAGAAGAGGAAAAGGTTGCAAAGTGGATTTCTAATTCAAATTCTGATTGTTGGCACAACATACAAAAGTAAGTTCCTGCTGGGTTTGTACAGATGCTGCAGAATTGAGGTTTAAGGGACTAGTTATGTGCAAACAGTTCTCATAGTTTAATCTTTGTGGGATGACATTCCTAATTCCAAATCAAAGATGATTATAGAATATCTTGTCTATGTGGAAAGCAGAAGTGGAGAGGAATTCTGAGAGTTGAATTACTACAGCATCTAGAGGGTTACACTGTTCCTACTCTGGGTTTAAATGGATTTGTGGTGGCATCTTTTGTAGTGGGTGATGACTCAAAGACTCCTGGGCTTGAACTAACAACTTCATGTTCTGAGGTTCAGGAACTAGTCTAGTGAGCTACTGTTGTTGTGTGTATTCAGGCCTGGAATTTCCATTAAGGGGTAAATCAGCCCCTGAAATTGATGAAGAAGTATGAGGCAGACTTTCAGGTGAGGACTGCGACAGGATAACATCTCTGCTTTGTGCTCCAAGGCAGAGAAAGCTAAGCGGAAGAATAGCTGGCTAATTGTTGATGTTAGAAAAAAATGTTTAGAAAAGGCATGGGGTAGGGACATACTAAGAGCCAATCTAAAGTGAATAATGAGTTAAAGAGGGTTTGTTAAAATAAGTTAAGAATTATGGCTATAAGATACACATGGACTAATGTCAAATTAATGTGGCAGAAGGGACTGAGAATGTGATTATGTTACATTCTGAAGATAATTTTTATTAAAAAAATGTTTACAAAATGATGTATCGTTATTAGAAAAATAACTTCAAACTTATAAAAGGTTTTTAGATGTATGTGGGAAAGGTGTGCAGAGATGTTTTATAATGTATGGAAAATATAGAAGGTGATGCAGGTGATTCTAAGGCTCAGTTAAGTAAAGTTGGAATTTAACCATTTTTGGGATGACGGAGCTATAGTTGGAAAAGAGTCACGGAGGAAAAATGAATGTTGGAGATGATATATTTGGTCAAAATGGATATGTTTGCTTTGATTAGAGTAAGGTTGTTAATGATAATACTCAAAGATCTGAAACCCCTTATTGATCTTTTTTTTTGGGGGGGGGGGACACCCAACCAAAAAAAATGAATGGCAACTTTTGGTTATTACAATAACCAAATTAATTAGAGTAGATTATTGAAAGAAGAGTTAAGCTGTGTTTGTAGATAGAGAGCTGTGAATAACTATAATGTATAACTGTCATAAGGAAGATCAGAAGTCATATTTTCTTTATTTTTCTTTATTTTTCTTTCTTTTCTTTTCTTTCACTTTTTCTTTTTTGTATTTCTTTTCTTTTTAAATAGTTTTACTGTATCTTTGACAACTTTAAATTTTAAAAGAGAAGTATGAAGTCAGACTAACAAAAACAGGCCAAGTGTGGTTTAAATTCTAGCCCCGCTCCTATTCTTGGGCAACAGAATAATGCCTTCTGTTGGTTGTACTATCCCTATTTCCCAGATCAAACAAATTATCTGAGGAATTACCTCAAGAAAACTCAGTCATGTTACGATGCTCAGTATGGAAAAGGGCTGTTCTTAAGAAGTGGACTCACAGAGAAGCTGAAGTCAATCAAAAGAACTTGGAGCAGACATTCCTCCTTGTGAATGGCAAGAACTGCTGAATTCCAAAAGCAAATGCTAAAAAACACTTTGTTCTTTTCCACCAAACAGGGAAATTAAGTTGATCTTCTCTTCTGCGGCTTGCATCAATGGAAGCTTTTGGGAGAAGAGGTAAATTGCATTCATTTTGTGGTCTGCTGATTCTGAGTAAGAGGTCTGTCAACTAGGACTGAGATAGCAAGCATAGAATAAACTTGGTTGGGTTTATCTTTTTAACAGTTAGCAAGGGGGATCGGGCAAATGAACTCTGTGGACTTCTGCAGGCATGTGCTCTTTCCAGTTACTCTTTGCAGTCAAACATAGGTTGCAAAGTGTTCACAATCTGTAAGTTTTCATAAACAAGGGAAGAGGTTGTGATTGCAACTGATCCTTTGTCTTTCTGGTAGAGAGAGAAATTGTGCAACATCCTGGAAAACTGCCAATGTGGATATGCCAGCAGTGTTTCGTTTCTCTGAGATGATTGCTGCTAAGCCTAAAGTCTTCAAAGAGGTAAGAGTTAACACTAAAGTCTTATATGTCATGTAGGGTAGATTGGAGTATTTCCACTTTTTGTCCTATAGGAAGAACAGACCAACTTTCTTATAAGAACTTCCAAGGAAGCCCATTACAACCAAAATTTAGGAATGTAGGAGAACATTTGGTTTGTTCCAAAGGCCAATTGTTTTCGCACAATTAAATTAGTATGTTGATTAAATATCCATAAATTACGACAGCAATTATAGTGGAATCATAGTGCTATAATTGTATAGTGTGAAATGTCTCCTAGTTGTTACTGTGTAGACCAGGGGTAGGCAACCTTTTTGAGCCGGGGGCCGGGTTGCTGTCCCTCAGACAACTGGGGGGCTGAAGCCAAAAAATAAATAATTAAATAATTTTTTAAAAAATTAAATATATAAATAAACCAGGACAAATGTAGGACAAAATTTTCAAATGGAAGACACTTTTTTTAAAAAATGGAGGACACGTGAAAAAATTTGCTGATTTAAAAAAAATGTTAATATAAATTACATGTTTCTGAGGCTTCTATAGACAGTTGCCCCCCAAAAGCCACAGCGGCAATCGGTGGCAGGACCGGGCTGGGGCCGGTCCCAAGGCCTCGCTGGGCCGCATCGGGCCCGCAGGCCGCAGGTTACCTACCCCTGGTGTAGACCAAGCAATATTTCTAAAGTATGCATGATAATGGGTGTGCAGAAGGTTTTTTTTAAGGGATGTGTCTGTTGCCTTTTATTTTTACTATGCCTTTTAAATTATTTTATGCTGTTGTAATTTATGGAT
>NC_056526.1:177278760-177341451 GCF_019175285.1 Sceloporus undulatus | reverse complement strand
ATAATAATAATAATAATAATAATAATAATAATAATAATAATAATAATAATAATAATATAATAATAATATTTATTTGTATACCGCCCTATGGGAAACCAATCCGGGCGGGTAACAACAGTAAAATATAAAATATAACAATTAAAAACACTTTATCCCTCCCCCCTTAAGACAGTATTAAACAGTATAACATATTAAAAACACAATATCAAAGCATAAAAACAACAATTAAAAACTAAAAACCCTGATATCCCTCTGTTGGTCCTCGACCATCACTAAGATGGGGCCACGGGAGGAATGAGGGAATCAGGGAACCTGGGCCGGGATGGTTAATCTGGAAAGGCCTGCCGGAAGAGATCCGTCTTGACCGCTTTTTTAAAGCTGTCTAATGATATTTAATCATGATACTAATTTGTTTTTAACATATATATATATATATATATATATATATATATTGTATATCATTTTTAGATTTGTTGTGTAAACCACACTGGACCTCCTGGCTAGAAAAAGATTGGATATTAGTTAGTTAATTAATTAATTAATTGGGAAATAGCACTTTTCCAGACTTAACAGGTTTATTGCACCATAAACCTCTGTGGAATAGAGTTCATTACATCAGATGCATAAATTATTTTGATCTTCCACTGCCAGACTGTATGTACATAGTATAAAACACTAGATCCAAATGGCACTGAATGTAAAAGGTACAATCAGTGATAAAGATATATAAATTAATAAATCTTGTGACTATCAACTGGTGATAACACATAAGCATTCCAGGTTTACACTGATAACTAAGCACATCTGGACTGATTGAAGAGTCCCACATTTTGGTCCTTTTCTTTTCAATTTTATATTTGGTTAAAATAAACCCATCTGGGAAACTGGTATAAAAAGTCTCTGACTGGACTGGGATCTGACAGAAAATACCCTGGGATAAAACGAAGCATGTATGGATCTCAAAAGTAAAATTGGAAAGAACAGGGGGAAAATATTCAGGACTTTCTGATCTTTTTCATCCGTGTGAATGTGCGCTGTACTGGGACAGGAAACCACTGCCTTGATTCAGACTTGAATGAGTACATTCTCCTTAGTGGTCTTAATATTGTCATTTCTGATTGCCAGTTTCCAGTGAGACCTTTTGCATGGGGGGCTCCTGTGAAATTAAAACTTTATTTCTGTCACTTTACTAAATGGAATGCACTGCTTTAGCATAAACATTTGATTGCTGTTATGCTTTTCTTTTATCCGCCTTAAGGTGTTAAATGCCCTCCAGCAGCTTATGAAGTCTCTCTCTCCTGTTCCTGCCTCACCTGAAGCACTCAGAGTCTTCCTCATTGTGCCTGTCCTCTTACGGAGACAAGATATCAAGTCAGATGGTCTCCTTAGTCAGTTAGCACAAGCTATTTGTATTCTTCCAGAAAAGGACAAGCAAATCCTTGGTAAGGATAGTTTATTTGGAGATGACATGCATCACTTCACTTGAATAGTTTTACGAGTATTAAATAGGCATCTGGACAGGTTCTTCAAGTATTCTGGAATACAAAGGTTTGTTTGTTTTTTAATTTACTCAGAGGCTTTCAGTGGTATGTTGTTTTTGTTGCTTTGCTTAAAATTATGTTTAGCTTGCCTTTAAGAGAGTTAACTTTTAACCCTTAAAGTTAACAAAAAACAATTAAAAACAAGTACAATACAATATAACCAATTCTAAATAGAAGATTGTAGTCCCCAAAATAAGAAAAAAGTCAGCAAAAACAGGGTGTATGTGTGTGTATGTGTCTTTCAAGCTTTCCTGAAGACCTACAAAGAAGGATACCGATACCGATGCAGGTAGGTGAGTCCAGAAAAGGCCCTCTCCCTTTTACTGTTTGCCTTGGTCATATACGCTAACCATTGTGGTGCAGAGGTTTGTATGTTGGACTGGTAGGAATTGGGAGATCCAGGTTCAAGTCGCCATTTGAAACTCAGTGGGTGACCTTGGCTCACATTATCTCTCAGCTTGTCCTACTTTACAAGGTTGCTGTGAGGACAGAGTGCAGAACAAGAGAGCCCTATACAGTTCCTTGAAATTGCCAGAGAGAAGGTAGATTATATGTGTACAGTAAGTAATTATTAAGCAAAGTAACAAATGCAGCATACACACAATTCAAAAATTGTACATTTGAAGTGAGAGCATGTTGTTCTACTGAATAGATTACATCTAAGCCTACAGTGAGAGAACCAGCATAATATAGAAAATTGTGTGATGTAGTGGGTTGGGTGATTTTCTAGAACTTTGGGAGACCAGGGTTTGAATTCTGGGAGACGAGGACTGTGAGTACAGTTCAAAAATGGAACTTTTTAAAACTCTGGATATGGGTGGACCTTGGACAAATCACATGCTGTCAGCCTTAGAGGAAAGCAATGGCAAATCTTCACTGAATAAATCTTGCCAAGAAACTTCTAGTATAGGGTCACCATAAATTAGAATGGGGACACAGATGTTTTTGTGGTTAGCTCCAAAACTGCAATCTATAACCATCAGCTCTCTTTACAGGATCTTGGTGGGCCGATCTAGAAGTCATGTTCTTCAAGGATCTAGTTAGCATGTATCAAAGACTTATCAGTGTCAATATCTCTTCTGCCATTAAACACATGAGATGTTTCCAGAAGATAAACCTGGACTTCACTGAGCCTCTTCAAGTTCTGCAGATGCTTTATGAGGTAGGGAGAAACTCTTGAACTGAATGAGTGTGGCATTATGTAAGAGTTTCAACAATGAAGCACTGGTGAAGTGTTTATTCTACACCACTTGCACAATTCCCTTTCCCCCCTGTGATGAGCTGGGAACTACATTTCAATGCTTTATAGCAGGGATAACCAATAGCAACTTACTGGCAACTTGGAAACCCTCTAATCTTGGCAGTCATGGATAGGGGAGAAGAGGGAAAGGGATGTTAGCAAAGATGGAGGAGATGGAGGCAATGCTGGGGCAGGGAAACAGTATCCTGCCCACTACTAGCCTCCGATCCCAACAGATTGCCACCAGAGATTACTGAGGGCATGAATGAGAGCTTGTTTTCTATTTTGGTCTGTGGCTTTCAGAATCACCCAGCCAGCCTGGACAGTGGTGTTGTAATCTAGGAGGAGTGGCTGGCCAGCCAGATGACTGCTGTGACCACTTCCCTGCCATCCCCAAAGCACATACATACAGAAGCTCCACACGTTGGGAAACTGTTGGCAATTGGGATTGCTTGTTCCCTCATTTCCTCCCTGAGTGCAGAGTTGCCTTGTGGAGGATCTGCAGCGGTGAACCCAAAAATGCGAGCTCAAGTCTGCAGGGCTGCTGGCTTTGTGTTCTTGCTGCTGCTACTTCCCAACTCTAGCTACCCAAAGGAACAAAAGGCCCTAGCCTGCCCACTGACAGCCATGCCTCCAGTCATCTGGGCTTCTGCTGTGGCTCTTTCTCTTCCTTCTCCCACTACTGTGCGCCCTGTGCATCCTCAGCTTGGCCAGACAATGAGTATGGGGTACCCTGAAAGCACCCCCTGACATTGACAGTGCAGAAAACAGATAATATGACAATGGATTGTCAAAGCATTATCATGGGGAAAGTGTGATAAGAAATGATGCCAAACTGTTATGCATCTATTCTTAAACTAGCAGGATTGTGGCAGGATAACAGGCTAGTGTGATTAAGTCAGTAACCCTCAAAAGGAATGAATGAAAGGCAGAGTGGTTGGTATTCCTGCTCTGGTGCTCAGAAGATTTGACCAGCCAGAATGAAATCCAAATACCACACCTTCACTACTGACAAGACAGCAATGCCACCATAGCTTTTACAGGCAAAGTCAAATCACAGAAACTTTTGCCAATTGCTGATTTGTATGAGGGAATCCATAAACTATGCTTTGTTTTTTAAATCTATAGTTATATTTATACACTGCATTTTCCTCCAATAATATTAAAGCAGGATACATGGCCCTCCTTGCTGCTGAAAAAACCATGTTTTTCTTCTTAATGTGAAATCTGCAAATAGCAGGGAAACCTCTGCTTGGGGTCTGCTCTTGAAGGTAAGTAGTGTTGGTATTCTCTATAGTGTTGATTTTCTCTACAACTGCACTATTTCTTTAAAATGCCCTTGTTCAAGGAAGTCCACCTGGTTATGAGTCCTGGATTGGGATCTGGCTTCTAAAAATCATGACACTCGCTGAGTGACTGGGGCCCAGTCACTCTCATGTCAGCCTGACCTCAAAGCAAGCAACAAAGCATCAGCGGCAAGGAGAATCATGTATCCTGCTTTAAGACTATTGGAGGAAAAAGCAGGGTATAAATGTAACTATAAAATTAAAAAATAAAGCCTGGGCAATTTTTAAAATGAGGTAGCTTCTTTAGAGCTGGTTAACTGATTTTTCCTTCCATTTTACTGTTACTGCTGAGTTAAAGTATTTTAGAGCAAGTTTCACATACATTGCATAATCCTTTCTTTTAATCTTGTATTTATAAATGCAGGTAAATTGTAAGTCTGGATTCAGAATCCAAGAAAGCAACTTTTACATTCCTGAAGTGAAAATAATACTGTCTGGTCCCAGTATGACTCATGTAAGGAATGAAGAGCAAGTAAGTAGTATGACATCTTAGGTTGTTAATGCCTCAAGGAGTTAAGCATCCTTTCCTCTTGTCTTTTGATTCCTCAGATTCAGATTTATTCCACTGTACTCCAAATATTTTGGTGAATATTCTAAAATGCCTTTTTTAACATCTCAAACCTTCCCCCATCACCAAATCAGAAGTAAATATGAATATCCTTGTATTTTGTTTTGTGTATTGTGTTTGTGGTGGTAACATTTCTGGTTGAGATGATGTGATGGCATAGGATGCTCATGCAGTATTCCAACCGCTGAGAAACAAAGCTATTATAAAGTTGGCAATCTGTCTAGTAAAAGGATAATATTTAAGATTTGATCACTAAAAATGTTTCAATTCATTTTTTCTATTTTCTTTTGTCCAACTTGGGAGCAGATGATAAGAAGAATTTATTCAAAGGTGCAGGAACTAGAAGTAAGGATTACATGGTTTATGTTTTGCTATGCTTCAGTTTCATTGGTGTCATTAACTGATTAGCTGTCTTGCCTTTCCATGTGTGCCTCAACAGATTTGCCCCATTTAACTTATTTTTTATTCTACATTCTTTTCCTAAGAGTCTAGTATGTTATTTGCCCAGAAACATCTAGGTTAGGGGTCACCATTTCTTAAATGTATGTATTTTGGAACAACAACAAAAAATCCTAGATATTTTAATCTAAAGAAACGTTCTCTCTGTCCTCCTGGCTGAAATGATGCCACTTAAATACAGCCTAAGAGGCCAGTATTCTATGGACTTAAGAGTACAAAGCTTAAGAGTGCAAAGCAGGTACTTATGACCATCAGTACAAAAGTGTTGTCTGGACTCAAGAAAGTGATTTTACTACAGTCCTTTGAAAATCTTAAAATAAATCAGCTGAGGACAGAAACTGAAGTGCTGTTGTACATCAAAGTCAAAACAGGTACTCTACAATAAAATATTGCACTACCTTCCTGCATTGTATATCAGTGAAAGTTAAAGGAGCATGAGGCTACTGCATGCAAATGAGTGCTTAGTTTGGTCTTCATTGCATCTTACTGTCCCCCCAATCCCCACTGGCATCTCATACCATGGTTGTTATTGGCCTGTTTTGAGTTTCCTCTAATTAACACTGGTAGGCATTTTCCCCGAAAGTTTTTTTTTTTTTTTTTAGAAAATGCTTCAGAATTCTGGTTTCCTTCAAACTCTCTTATATTTCTGTTACTCATGGAATACATCAAATATATTCTTATGTTAACACCAAACATGGGGGGAAATGTTGATTTCTCAGCACTAATATTATTGATCTTATACTCTAAATTACTACTTTGTCATTTCAGCTTGCATGTGAGGTACTCACCTTGTTCCCTTGTATCTTTGAGTTGGAAGACAAGATTAATGTGCATAAACTATATTCTTTGATTCTTCATGTTACGTGCAGAATGGTAAGTGTATCAAAAATGGCAAGGTGTCAAAGTCATCAAATTTTAAAGTAGGTGTTTCAGTGGAGTATAATTTGGAGTAGAATGTGTGAAATTCTTTGATGATCTCTTTGGATGAAGTAGCCTGATTGACTGTGGCAGTTGTTATGGAAGAAATGGTTCTTTACTCAGACTTTCTTTTCATTGTCCTAGCTAAAAGGCAGAAATGTTTATTAATGAAGTTATAGTAATAAGCTTTCATGTAATGGAACAAGGCCTGAATTTTCCTAGTGTCCAAATCCACTAATTCTGACTTTTTCTAGAGTAATTGGATATATATGTCAAACTCACTTAAGTTTTTATCAATTTGAGATAGTTGTGAAATTTCTTGTATCAAGGATGACCTTTTCAGACCCCCAAGCTTTTCCCTAAGCACTCCTTCCTGAATGAAGTGTCAATGGAGGACCACTTTCAGTGTGAGGAGAGAGCATCTGATTTGTTGTTGTTGTTGATCTGATAGAATAGTTTAATAGTCTCTGGATTTTTTGAATTGGTTGCCTAGCAGGAGGATTGCTGGACATTAAATAATGTTTTGGAGATTGCAAGACTAGTTTTCCAAATTAAGAGCAATGGCCACTTTATTGGAATAGATGACTGTTTCCATTGAAACATCTTGTACAGTGTGCCCACATCATATACGGGCGTGTCATACTCAGCTTTCAACTTACGCTGAAGCCGCACACCAGAAGCAATGTTGTTTTCAATAGGGTTTGGGCATACACAGTATTTCCCTTACGCATGCCCGGGGGGGGGGTAGTTTTGTTGATTTTGTTGTTTTAATGTTGTTTGTTGAAATGAAATAAGTAAGTTTTTTTTTTTTAAAAAATTGCAAGATGTAATTGCAGAATGGTATCATAGTTTTGTAACTCAATATGTATGTCCTTATAGGAAAACCGTGATATGGTCAATGAGCTGCATGTTAGAAGACAGCATCTGATGCAGGATACCTGGCAATGTATAAGAAGTGTGACAGCAAATTGGTTTCAGCAGTGTCTTAAAGTAAGATATCAAGTTTTATACTTCTAATAATCATTCACTTGAAATTTAAATGTAATGTTTTACCAGCCAGCACCTTCACACATCACATTTTAAAGCGTTGGAACATACACTCAGCGGCTAACCTTGTGGTTCATCATGATCATAAACCTTGTGGTTCAGCAACATGGAAATGTTGCTTTTTCCCTCCCAAACAGCTGGAGGATCTGGGAGTCGTAGTGCAGAAAAGTACCATTGTCAAGATTTGGTTAGACAGCCCTTGTTATCCTAGATCCACAGTTGTTTAACATAAATTCCCTCATGCTCTGTTGGGATATACATTTTTTGGAAAGCTACTGTATATACTCGACACTACGTTGATCTCATAAATCAAGGACAGGTTTTGGGGCTAAAATTATGGTTTTTGATATGATCCATGGATAAGATGGGGGTAATGTAAGAAAGAATATAAAGGCTAAAGCAAAGAAAAACAATGCCAACAAAATTCCAGCAAGCATAATTGTGCTCACACTAAAGGCTGGATGGATGAGAGTAGAGTGAAGCTTCCAGGACAGATGATGCTCCTGACTTTCACCAGGGGCTGGTTCCTTTTAAATAAGAGTTGAGGTACAATACTTATGTTGCCCCATGGATAAGTCGACTCAGATTTTTGGGATCAATTTTTTGACTAAAGTTTCTACTTATACATGGGTATATATGGCAGCTAAATCTTGTTAGGCTTAACCCTGCATGATGATTATGATTTGTAACATTAACAGCATTTTATACTACCTGCCAGCTTATTGTTCTGGAAAAGTGGTTTGAACAGTTAGGAAGCCTTCTGGAGCTAGTTTAGGGGTGGGTTGGAAGGTTATAAGTAAGAAGGTTAGCCCTCTGGAAGGTAAAAATCCAAATACAGCATTAAGCAAAATTTAAATATATATATATATTTGGTTTTGCAGTTGCTTTATTTATATTGTTTTGATCACAATATGGTAATAGCAGTTCTTTTTATACATATGAATTCAAGCATAAAAGCTATGAGGAGAAAACAGTGCAGATTAATCAAAGCAAAATCCTGAGTGCTATCCATTACCACCACATTCAACAATAAGGCGACAGTAACCTGAAAATACAATAGGGCCATGAAGGGTGTTGTGAAAATCCTGTATTAAAAGCCATTCTTCCAAGGAACTCTGCTAAGACAACAAATAAATGCTTGAAGGCATCTGGTAAAACTTTAAGCTCTACTTTAGGATATTTCTGCACAGGACTTTTTTAAGGGATGATAAAACTTATAGTGCAGCTTCCAGCCCACTTCCTCAAGATCCAAAGGCGGAAATGTAGTGCCTCTCTTATGGGCATGGCAAATGGTTAGTGAAATCAGATACAGTCCATTCCAGCTGCTTTGTCTGTATGACCCACTGTTAACCTAAGTGTTGCTTGCATTACGCCCACAACACTTCTGTGGCTGACAATTCCCATGGATCTGGTCTGGTGCTAGTAGGTAAAAGCATCTATTTCTTATGCCCCAGAAGGTATGCAAGTTTTCTGTGCACCTGAGTGCATGTTTATTTAAATGTGTTTAGTCACTGCTTGTTAGGGATGACTTCACATCCATGGGACAAGCTATTAAAGACAAATAAAGGAAGCCACACCTTTTAGTCAATGCTCACTTCTGAGAGATTCACTCATTTCAGTCTACCCTAGTTGTGGCGAAAGAGTTTAAGGCCCATCCAGGTCCAAAGGTGGAAGAACACATAAACTGGGATTGTAACTGGAAGCAGCAGGCTGTAGAAACACAGGTTGGTGGTACTTGTGCAGCCCTGAGGAAAGTTTTCATCTACGCTGGCTGAATAAAACAGGCCAGCTAAAGACAACAGTGGGACAAGTACAGTCATTGTAGGCAGTGACAGAAACATTTTTTTAGCCACCTGTGTTTGTCTTTCATAAGAAGAAAATTTTCTAGGTCCTCTCAGGTTCATTTTCTTGCTTCTCTTTGCCAATCATCCTTGCAGCCTGGGGGATCATATTAGGAATGCCGTCAGTGATGGGGTAGGCAATGCCCAACTCTTCGTTAATTAATTCATTGGTGGATTCTTCATACCTAGTAAACATAAATATTGACAGGTTGGATTTGCTGCTGTCATTTCTTTAAGAATATGATTTAACAAAATACCGGTAGAAAGAAGTAGGCAAATCAGTCTTTCAGTAAAACTTAATGTTCTAGTGGCATTTAGATTTCTTGCTCTATGAAAACCTTGTCCTGCCCTTTTTTATTGGTTTACTCTGGTTTACCTTACATCTGTCACTGTTTGGTGCTGACATTTTCAGGATGCGTTCAAGGTTATGCTCCCTTACATAGAATTGTAAAGTCTATGTTGCTATGCATATATGGATTATTCTACAACACACATTTCACTTCCCTGTGAATATGTACCACACATAAATACTAATCTAGGAAAGCTTACCCTACCATTAGTAATTTTCTCATCAGGGAAAGCCCAACAAGGTTTTGAGAAATCTGTGTTACTGTCTTACAATTCTTATGACAGGTATCCCAGGTATACTGTAAGTCTAATGTTTTTAGGAATGAGCAGTTGATTAAGATAAATCCAAAAGTGATTGGGCCAATTCAGACTGATTTCTCCCAACTCTGAATCAGCTGATTTGGTTCTGGAGCAGCACAAAACAAATTGAACTGATTCAGATCAATCTAGAGGAGGAAAGAAAAAAAATTAGCTTATGTGTTTCCAATGGGAGTATGTAGGAAAAATGTCAAGATAGTGTGATGGAGAATGGGAGGAGTGGAACTGAGAGTTTGCTTATGGATAGCTCTGACATACAATCTCCAGCAAGAATCTTTCCAGCATCTTCCAGTGTTAAGGGAAAGAGTGTGTGAGGTCATTGCACTTATATAATCAGTTCACTCCTACATCTTTGTTCATTTGCTAAGTTTAGCTGTTAATAGCAGATAACTGAAAGGTCCGTGGTGATGGGTAATTTGTTGGTATCTGTGTGTGTTTTAGGTAGTGAAACTTACTGCCCCAACTATCTCAAGATGTTGTTAGTTGTGTGATTTGCTTTCTCAGTGTGATTCATTCTTTAAAATCCTCTCTCTAGTTATATCTCTGTGAGGGCATGCAGTTTTCATCTGCCAACAGACACATTATATGAATTCTCAAAATGCATACACTAATATTATATGCACCTTTAATTCACACTGTGAAACAAATAAAACCATTATTTTATTGCCCATTTGGTTGAACAAGCAAACCACTAAATTCAATGTCCATTAAATCAATTTTCTGATTAAACTTAAATCATTTACAGTTTTAACTAATGTCATTAATATTATATCTGATCTTTACATTATGAGACATCTCTGCAACAAATGCACATAGTACATTTAGGAACAGTGGTGCTTTGCCTCAAAAACATTGCTTTGGCGGTAGAGAGAACAAGCCTACTACACATCCACAATGTGACTTGTAAGGGCTCAGGCAGATGCTAATGGGAACCAATGGCATCCCTAGGGTTGGTGTCATCTCATTAACCTCCTCCCATACCACATTCATACAGAATCCTTAGTAATATTTTTGTACTAATTTGTTCATAAATCATAATCCTCATGTATCACTGAATGTAATGATAATAGTTATGACATAAACAACTAGCAAAATTGAAATTATATCTTTAAATTGCAGTATCATATGCTCAGAGTACATGTGTTTACATATACATAGTTTCATGTGGTTAAAGTGAAAATTTGGTAAAATATGATGTTTTCAAAGAAAAATTTAAAAAGTTAAAAATATTTTTAAAACATTTAAAATAAATTTTTAAATATTTATATTTCTTTTAAAAAGCAGAGGCCTCTCCTTTCTCCTCCCACTGAGCCTCACCCCACTCACACCTTCTCTTCAGCGTTTTAAACAGAGACACAGGTGAATGCCATAGCCTATTTCTGCCAAAATGCAGATGTTTGAGAAGCAACGGTGTCACTCTTTGGTGTCATCTGGTGCGGTCCACACCTGCCTAGTGACACCATTGCTGGGAACCTGTGAGCTTCCACCATCAACAGACCTGCAGATCAGGGGCAGCAGCAACAGTATGGCAGCCCCTGAGTTGGAATGCTGGCAATTTAAGTCACTCACAGAGAAAGCAGCACATGGTCAGGGACTATGCCTGAGGTGGGAGTGAATCCCAGGGTTACTATCCCCTTTTACTGCAGGTGGCAAATGAGCAAGAGTAAATTGTCAAGAGAGCCAGTGTAGTGTAATTTGAGCATTGGACTATGGCTCTGGAGAACAGTGTTCGAATTCTTGCTCAGCCATAGAAACCTACTGGGTCACCTTGAGCCAGTCACACTCTCTCAGCCTCAAAAGGAGGCAAACCCCCCTGACCAAATCTTGCCAAGAAAACCCTGCGATAGGTTCACATTATGGTTGCCATAAGTCAGATGACTTGAAGGCATACAACAGGAACACAATTGTCAGGGCATTATAGCACGGTCTGCTTTAAATCCTCCTAGAAAGCTGGCACTGTAGTGGTTTGAGCATTGGACTAGGACTCTAGAGACCAGGGTTCAAATCCTGTCTCAACCATGAAACCCACTGGGTGACCTTGAGTAAGTCGCACTCTCTCAGCCTCAGAAGTATCCCCTCTGAAGAAACTTGCCAAGAAAACCCCATGATAGGTTTGCCGTAGGGAAGCCATTAAGTCGGAAAGGACTTGAAGGCACACAGCCTCCAACATGGCCCAGGATTCTGGGAATTGTAATCCTAACTTTCCAAACTCTGCAGAATAGATCTATAAAGTAGAGAAGTGGTGTGTGATAGAGAGAGAGAGAGAGCAGCAGAAAGTTGGAGTTTTTGTTGTTGCCCAAGGTCCCCCAGTGGCTTTCAGGGCCGGGCTGGGATTTGAACCTTGGTCTCCAGAGTCATAACCCAACACTCAAACCATTATGCCATGCTGGCTGGCTCTTTATGTACCAAGCTCCCCTCCCCCCTCAAAAAATACAATGAAATATCATCATTATTACACTTTTAAAGTCAGTCGTCGTTGTTATAAGCCTTCATGTCGTTTCAGGCTTAATGGCGACCTAAAGATCAGGCTCTCATAGGGTTTTCTTGGCCAGGTTTGTCCAGAGGAGGTCTAAATCAATCCTTGGTCACAGTGGGTTTTCCATGGATGAACCAGGATTCGAACCCTGGTCTTCCAAAAGGTACAAATAAGAAACATGGAAGCTGTAATTATCTAAAGTATGGTCATGAGTTCAAGAGCAAAGAGAGAGCGAAAGGAATAGAAAAAGAGGCAGGGAGATGGAGGCAGGCTGAAAGGGGTCTGACCTGAGCGGCTTCTTAGACAAAGGGCAGGCGAGGACCTCCAGGAGGCTGAGGTCGAAGGGCGGGCGAGGCGGCTGGCCTTCCCCGCTGGCTTTCCCCGCGTCCTCCGCTTCGCAAAGGGCCCGGGCGGCCAAGGGAACGCGAAATGGCGGCCGCAGCGGAACGCGAGTGAAGGAGCGCCAGGTTCCCAAAAACAGCGCCGACATGATTCGCGGTTGCACCTCCGTCGCCGTGGCAACCTCCTTCCAAGGTCATTAAGGGAAAGAGCAAGGCTTCGCACGTTCGGTCCGTCGCTCAAAGCGGTCCCCCCGGAAACCGAGACCCTGCGCTTTAGGTTCCCAGCCAGAGCTTCAAGGCACCAATCCCAAGGAGAGGCTTTTAATGTCTAGATTAGCGTGCTGCGATCGCACTTTGACTGCTCTGGGTGCCTCCCGTTGCATTCTGGGTTTTGCAGTTCACTGAGGCCTAAGAGCTCTCTGGCTGAGGATTCTGCATGCCCCCTCTTTAAAACTCCAAATCCCAGAATGCAACAGGGGGCAGCCAGAGTAGTAAAAGTGGAACAGCCGCACTGGTTCTCAGCCTTTGGGCCTCCAGGTGTTTTGGACTTCAGTTCCCAGAAGTCCCAGTCAGTATGCTCATTGTTCAGGAATTCTGGGAGTTGAAGTCTCAAAAAAATCTAGAGGACCAAAGGTTGAGAACCACTGATGTAATTACTCAGTGGACTCAGGAAACTCAGAGAGGGCTGGTTTTTGGGGACCACTGTGCAGGATTTTGGACTTCACCTCCCAGAATCCCAGACCATTGGCCAACATGGCTGACTAGGCTTCTGGGAACTGAAGTCCCAAAAACATCTCTTAAAGGGCACAGTTTGGGGGCAACTGTTCTAGAGTAAACCACGTAAACTGAATCCGACTGCAGAAATAATCCAGTTTGACATCACTTTAACTGCAATGGCTCAAGGCTGTGGCATTTTGGGAACTGTAGTTTTGGAGAGCCAGCATGGTGCCGTGCTTTAGTTCCCAAACTTTAGCCCACTCCAAGTGTTTTCGAATTGAGTTCCCAGAAGGCCTAGCCAACAGCCAGGAATTCTGGGAATTCTGGGAGCTGAAGTCCAAAACATCTGGAGGACCAAAGTTTGGGAACCACTGGGTAGTGATTTGAATGTTGGACTATGACTCTAGAGACCAGGGTTCGATTCCCAGCTCAGCAATGTAAACCCACTGGGTGATCTTGGCCAAGTCACATACTCTCAGCTTCAGGGAAAGGCAAGGGCAAGCCGCCTCTGAACAAATTTTTGGCAAGAAAACCCCATGATAGGAAGGATCGCCATAAATCAGAAACAGCTTGAAGGCACACAACTTGAAGTTTTGTGAGATGTTTAGCCTTGTCTATCAGAGAGCTCTGGTGCCACAACAAACTACAATTCCCAGAATTCCATAGCACTTAAAGTGGTGCCAGACTGGATTGTTTCTGCAATGTGGGTGCAGCCTAAGAAAGGCTTCACCTGCACTGCATATGTAGTGCAGTTTTGACACCACTTTAACTGCCATGGCTCAATGCTATGGAATCCTGGGATTCCAGCATTAATTTGAATCGAACAGCCCCTTATCCAGAAAAGATATTGACAAAGAGGACTGTCCTTTGGGAGCCCTTCAAATAAAAATGTGTCCTTTAGAGCAATGCTTCTTAAGATATCTGATGTGGTACACCAACAAGAGTTTCTTCTCCAGTGTACCAGGCACTGGCACTATATTTGTACTTCTTAGCATCAACTCTTTCTTTCTGCTATGGACTGGCAGCCAGATTCTCATGGCATTCATCCATAGATAACCACTTTCAGTAGCACTGCTCTAGAGAAGTTAACTCTTGTTGATTTCATCTGTCAAACACCATTCCCATTTCAGCTGCACGGGACGGCTCTGGCCGAGTCAGTTTCATGACTGCAAAATAAGAACAATAAACAAATCACACAGCGTTATCAGTAGTGCCGAACAAAACAAGGAGTTGTTACTCAAACTTATCCTTGGGGATAAAATTATCTATGTAATGTACCTAAATTAGTATCAATAATCTGACTTTAATTCATCAGGTGTGTTTTGAAGGAGAACCTGGGATTGATGATGGAGGCGTATCTCAGGAATTCTTTACAGTCCTCAGAAGGGAACTGTGTGCTCCAGAAATAAAGATATTTAGGCATTTTGATAACTCACATCTGATTTGGTTTTCCCACCAGGTATGTGTGAATTTTTATTTTTACCAAATCTGGATTACTACATCTGGCCTAGCCAGTATTGCCATATACTAATAACAACTGATAGCACATACAAAAGGATTCTCTGTGCATGTAAACTATGCGAAACAAAATAGTGGTGCAACTGAGATGAAATTTTAAAGCCAAACTAGGCATGGTGTTGAAAACAAAAAGTATAAATGAGAAAACAGCTTTCTCATTCACCTTCTTAATAGTACAAAATGTCTCTGTTAGAACTTATCTCCATAGTAATGTGTCAGGTTTTCTCTCTCTTCATTTTCTTGTCCCCTAATTGCAGCCTGTGATATTGGGTAGTAGCATGGCAATGCAGAACAATTGTGAATTTAGGACTTTGTAGGGCCAGGAGACCAAGACAAGTAGTTTCTGTTTTTGTTGGCAACCACACTCCCTTGTTTTTTGTGTGATCTCATTGTCTCATTAGTGGAAGTTTATAGAAGGTCCAGATGAAGTCATCTTCAATTTGCAGTCCTCCCATGTTTCCCCATTGTTTATTCAATCTAATTGTTGCCAGAAATATCTGTATTCCTGTTTGCCAAGCTTTCTGGATTTCAGCAGCCTACTTTATGAAGAAAATCAGACAGTTTGTTGCTAAACTACAGTGAATTAGAGGTCCTTGCTGATTTTCCATAAATCTCCTGGAGACCTCTACCAATACATCATAAACTCTCTTCTGTTCCTGTGTCAAACTTGTGGAGAGGATCAGAAAGCAGAGAGCTTTATTACAAGTACTTGACCAATTAGCAGAGCAAGTTGAAATACAAGTTTTTAAAAATATGTTAGAACGTGTTAGTGCTTTTAATAGAACCGTTTATTATTTACACTTTTATAAAATAAGATTTTAGCTGTACTTTGTTTTAATTTGTTATCGGCTGCCTCAGGTCTCGTGCCAACAGAAAGGTGGGATATAAATTAATTTTATTTATTTATTTTATGTCCCACTTTTCTCCTCGGGTAGGACTCAAGGCAGATTACAACAAGGCTAAAAAAGATGAAGCTCAAAACCTGATAATAGCAAGTTAAAAGACAAATACGTTGTCTTATTAAAACACCATTAAAATCATTTTTTTTAAAAAAAAGCAATAAAGTTAAAATTACAGCAAAGCCTGCACCCCTTAAGAAAGACTCCACACAACCAATTAATCATTAAATGCTTTTTGGAATAAAAATGTTTTGCCTACTGGCAAAAGAAAGGTAAAAATATGGTCAAATTAACCTCCTGTGGAAAGGAATGCCAAAGGCTGGGAACAGCAACTGAGAAGGCTCTGTCTTGTGTAGGATGACCAGATGTCCTCTTTTTTGTGGACATGTCCTACAATTCAACCTTGTGTCCAGGAATAATTCCAAAAAGTCCTCCATTTTGATCATTACAAAGAAGTATGAATTTATATTTATATGAGTGTTTTTCGCTTGTATTTGATAATGTCCTACATTTTCCTTGTATGTCTTACATTTTGTGGTGCCTTGTTCTCCTTTGCGGTGAGGACATTGGTCACCCTGGTTTTGTGTCCTTCTCAGATATGCCTGAGACAACATGAAGAACGAGAGAAAGCCCTTCTCCAAGGATCTTAAGACACTGGCAGATTCATAGGGAGATATGATCTTTCACATAATACAGATTTAAGCTGCATAGAGCTTAACCAGCACTTTGAATTGTCCCAGAAATGAATTGGTAACCAGAGAAGTTGTTGGATATTCCCTGTAATCAGTCCTTATCAACACTTTGGTGGTAGCATTTTTGACCAAGGAAAGAGGCAGCACAGAATGTGTGTCAGTAGTCCAGATGGGACTGGATCAGTAGTTCAGATGGGATGTAATCAAGGTGTGTGTCACCATAGTCAGCTCTGACTCCAGAAATGGAAGAAGCTGGCCCACTGGTCTTAACTGTGTAAATACACTCCTGGCCACCTCTGAAACCTAGCCTTAAAGGCTTGGAGTAGAGTCTAAGTACACCTAAGCTTTGAACCTGAGGTTTCAGCAGAAGTATAATCACTGTCCAATTCCAGCAGCGATTAAATCTCTGTTTCATGCTATACCTTTCAATTGATCGGGGGTATCTCTTCTCTAATATGGAATAGTTTCAATTTGTAAGTCAATACGTAAATACAGTAAATAAAAGAAAATGGACTGGTTTAGAAATACTGTACAGTGCTAAACTTTGCCCAAGGGGGAAAAATGTCAGGTGGCTTTCCTTTTAAAAAATTCTGAAATAGTTGTGGGGCTTTTAAAAAGCATTGTTCAATGTCTAATTCATTTTCATATTAGGTACCAGCACAGGAAGACATATATTTTCTAATTGGGAATCTGGTTGGAATGGCACTGTATAATTCGAAGATAGCTCCCTTCCCTTTCCCTCTTGCTCTTTTCAAGAAGATGGCAAATATTCAGCCAACTCTGGAAGATTTAAAGGAGCTGTCTCCTGTTGTAGGAAGGTATGGAATAATTTTATTCCTCATATCTGTGTATGTATAACATTAGAAAGTACTGTTAACATGATAACATGATAGATCACTCTGGATGGTATCCACAGAAGCAGAAGTGGGTTTATATCTACAAAACCTCATGCAAAAAACCCAAAACAAAAACAAAACCCAAATCAATTAGTTTCAGAAGTGGTGCCATGTTTCTTTTTCTTTCTTCCTCTTTTTTTGAGACCAAAGTGTTCGTAATTTTTTTGATCAGAATTGCAAGGATTAGTTGACTTTCATATTTTAAAATATGTTTGTTTACAAGTTGAATGGCAAGTAGCTTTCCTTAATTAGTAATGGACCATAGCAGAAAGCTGAAGTCTTAAACACACTTATTTGAAAGAAAGTTCTATTGAAATAAATAAGACTTTTTTCCTGTTCTTGTTTTGTGCCTTCAAGTCCTTTCCGACATATGGCTAACCCAAGGTTAACCTGCTACAGGGTTTGTGTGACAAGATTTATTCAGAGAGGGTGGAGATTATCCGACAGGGGATGAAACGTTCTTGTCCAGTCCTTTTCCCATCCTCATAGCGCGATCACAAGAAGATTTTCATACGACATTGTGCTTATCTGGACATTATCCCATCCGGAAAGCGCAATTGACTGCAATTGCGGGAAAGACTTTCAAACGATGACACGCAGATCCTGTCATTGTCCCATCATTGAAGCAACATTGTTCAGCATTTTGGATTAATGGGAGTTGGTGTTAATGCAAAACTGCTGTGATCTAAAAGCCTTTCATGGGATCGCAATCAAAGATGAGATAAGGACAGAGGAGCAATCGTGTCCTTATCCCCTCCCCGTGTGACAATCCCTGGTCTGCTGTTGCTTTTCTTTCATTTGCCCAAGGTTGGCTGAGTGGAGACTTGAACCCTGATCTTCTGGAGTCCTAGTCCAACACTCAAACACTACACCGTATTGGCTCAAAAGAATTATAGTAGGAACTAAATGTGAAAATGGAAATGTGGTAATTGGAGCAAAATATGCATGTTAGAAAGCATGTTCCACTGAAACCAGTAAAAACATGTTTGTTTGTTTTTTTGGTATGTTCACTTGTCGACTTAGGGCAATCCCATGAATTTCATAGGGTTTTCTTAGGCAAGAAATACTCAGAGGTGATTTTATCAATTTCCTCCTCTGAAATATAATCTACAGCACCTGGTATTTTTTGGCAATTTCCCATTCAAGTACTAACCAGGACTGACCCTGCTTATCATCGAAGATCAGTCAGGATTTGTTGCCTTCAGTATATGTTTTAGCCTTGGGATTATTATGTGTTCTACTTTGTATTTTCTTTTCTTGTTAGTAGTCTTCAGGCAATCCTAGATGAGCCGTGTGATGATGTAATTGAAAACATGATGTTGGATTTCACGGTAAGAGATATTGATCCCCTTCTAACAGTACCAGGTTTCTCATGTATGACTGTAGGCAAAGAACTTTGATTTTGTTTCTGAACAAGTTTCTTGTTTATTTTTAAATTATCTGATGTCCCTAATCTAAAACAATTGACAGACCAGTTTTAAAAAAGTAGTACAAATTGTAACAATATAAAATCTAACAATACTAAAACAGAGAAGCAATACTGTTTTGTAAAGCTCAACATTATTTGATAGGAGCAATTGCTATTAAATGTGCTGGCCATTTGAATGGACCTATCCTAGTGCTATAGAGTACAAATGCGCTACTCCTAACCCATAGACACTCTCCATGCAAGCTAGAAGAGATCCAGGAAGCCAAGCTCCTCTTCTCCACCCCACACTGACTAGCTAGGCTGATCAAGGATTGCTTTAGCTGATCAGCAAGGAAGAGAATACTATTTTCGTCCAGCTACTACTATGACTCTGGAGACCAGGGTTTGATTCTCAGTTTGGCCATGAAACCTCCTGAGTGACCTTGGGCAACTCACATCTCTCTACACCCTTGATGTAGAGGAGGGTAAGGAAGATAATCATGGGTAGGGAGTTTCCAGAGTTTGGGTGCCATTACCCTGTCAGGTAGCCTGCTTCACTTCTGAAGACAGGTTTATAGACAATGATTTCACTATATGACTATGTCAGTTGCCAGACAGATTGATGTAGAGATGCTCCTTTATGTGGTTTATATTGCTGCATTCAGTATCCAGCATTCATTTATTTTATTTATTTACTGTATTTATACCCCGACCTTCAGCCCTAAAGGCTCTCAGAGCAGCTTACAGTTATTATTTTAATTAGACGGTTCCCTGACCTCAGGCTTACAATCGAAAAAGACACAACACAAAAGGAGAAGGGAATGGTGGTGGCGAAGGGGATCAGGTCCAGCAGTTCTTCTCTTCCTCTGAGGCCTGGACCAAGGCAGATGGACTGGAGGGAGGGCTCTTCTCCTTCAGGCCCGATGGCGTTGGGCCTGTCCTTTCACTCTCTCCAGGCCAGAAGATGACTGTTGGCAAACTCAAGAACAAAACATAAATAACCAGATATCACCATTGGCAAAATTCTCTTCTCTTCTGTTTTTGTGTGTGTGTGTGTGTTGGCATTAATAATGATGTTCCAGTCTCCGTTGATGATATGTCTGATTCTCAGTCTGTTCATGAGCGCATTTTAATGCTTCATGAAGATAGTTGATAGTCCTTATATGGAAGTCCTCCTTTTTTCTTAATTCATCATTTTCTTTTTTTTACTCCTTCATACAATGCCTTAAGTTTATGATTTTCCTAAAAGATCCATAACTAAGGAATCTGTTTGGTTTCTTTGATGGATTGGTGGCAGGTGGTTAGTATTGATCATGTTGATCGGTGCTTGAGATACAGATACAGCCGGGTCGCACTGCATTCTGGGGTCCGTGGCAGCTGCACCTTGAAACTTTGGAGTAGTAATCTTACAGGGATTTTTCTGGAAGCTACCATTCCTGGGTTGACATATAAAGGTGGAAAAACCATCTTTCAATCACCTAGTGGCAGATGCAGTCAGCCATTTGAAATAACAGCAGCATGTCTTATGATCTATAGTCATTTTTATTTTTATTTAACCTTTATAACTATTTAGATAGTGGAAGAATATGAAGGATCTAAAATTGAGAACGATCTGAAAGAAAATGGTGCCAACCTTCCTGTCACTAAGTGCAACAGGTATGTTTTATTTTGAATCACATTTGCTCTTGAGGTAAATTATGTGTTGTGAAGAAAACATAGCATTTCCAATTTTGTGATACAAGATATCTACTGGTGGCAAGCACTGGTAGATAGAAGGGAGAATAGCTTAGATCTTCTCCATTTACTGATTCCTTTCATGCCCAAATGCTACTTCTAGTCATTTTAAGAACCTTCCTCCTCCAGATTCCCAAATCAATATTAATCCTAGCTGTTAAGGGTGGGAAGGTTTTCAGGTAGAATGGTTAAGCCTAGGACTAATTGTGGAAATCATTGTTCATTTAAATTTTACTGAACGTCAAGAGAGTGGCTTGCGGAAAGCTGCACGTTCATTGGAAAGGCAACCACCAAAGCAGAGGCTTCCAGTTCCTGCTGTCTTTTAGGCGCAGTCTTACATTTTAAAAAGTTATTTTGGGAGGTTTAACTCCTAGAGTCCCCCAGGTAATATGGCCATTGTGGCAGAACCCCTGGGAGTTGTAGTCCCCCAAAGAAACTTTTTCAAGCTTCCATCTCAAATCTATTTAATTAAGAGTATGCTCTAATAAAACACAGTAAGGCTTAGTACAGACAAGTGTGGATTTGGATGGAGAACTGCTCCCTCCACGTAGCATACAGGGCCAAAGAGTTGGACATAATTACCTCCTCATCTTCTGCAATCTTACTAGCAGTACTCCTTTGAAAGCAAAAAATTCAAACCATTCTACAGCTGTTTTACGAGCTATGGATTAATTATGTTTTTAAAAAGTGTTTTTGTCCTGGTGTGTACATTTCTTTTGGTGTTTCACAGAAAAATAGTCTACAAATATGATAAATAATTAAATTAACTGATCAATCTATTTACAGAAAAGAATATGTTGATGCTTATGTGCGTTACATATTCACCGATTCAGTTGAGAATCAGTTTGAGGATTTTATGCGTGGATTTGAAAGAGGCTGCCCAACTAAAAAGTGGAAAATCTTTCTTCCTGTTGAACTCCAAGTTGTTCTGCTGGGACATGAAGCATACGATTGGGAACAACTGGAAAAGGTAGAATGTGCTTTGGATCTATCACTGAGGGAAATGTGCTATAAACCTAGATTGTGTTATCTAGTGCATTTTCATTGCAGTTGCTACTGCTTTGCATTTTAACATATTAGTTCGTGTTATATTGTGTGTTACACAATCTAGTATATGTATGTAGAAGGTTATCTCTATAATTTGCTTTTGTATTTATGGGAGATGTTTCAGCCTGTTAAAATTTTTATTACATTCATGTTCATCCAAATGCTAGTATAAAGGACTGGCAAAGAGATTAGTCTGTATTGAAATCAACAGAAAACAAGAAAGTGAGGGTTGCCAGGTATGCATAGGGCTATACAGCTGGAGTTAAAACAGTGGGCTTGAATCTAATGCTAGACATAGAGAAGTGTCTGCACTTTCTTCTCCTCTCCCCTGCAACCCCCTGTTATGATGCAAACTGACCCATGGGAATTTATCAGTTTCTGGAGCAGGTTTTACTTCACATAAACAGTTGCAGAAAATGGGAGGGATTTTTTGCTTTTGCTTACAGAATTTTGTTGCAATTTTGCACATTCTTGCTTGGAAGGAAGACCCACTGGGGTCTATAAAATTCTCCCAAGTGACAAGTGTGTGAGATTGCATTGGGAAAAGGATCAATGTTACATACACATAGTTCTAAATAATTCATGTAGTCCCTCTGGACAGAAATATTTTTATGAATGCCAAACTAGCATTTACATGGTCCCAATATCCAAATCCCAGCACACTCTGCAACACTATCCAGAACAGCTGCTCAGAGTGGTAGTTGTTATCTTGAGCTGATCTTCAGTAGCAGAAGGACCCAAGCTGCAGGTTTGCAAAACACTAATTTAAACTGACATCTGCTATAGGTTTCTATGACATCAGGAGCAGAGGATGAGAGTACCTTCTGACCTTCACTGACAGATTAGTACATTTTGGAGTTATACCTCTTTTTTGGTTATAACTCCCAGAATTTCCTAGCTGGTATGTCCTGGGAAATCTGGGAGTTTCAGAGCTTGGAAATATTACTTTTTTTGGATTATTTAATAATGTTAGTCAGTCTCCCCATCTCTTAGACAGATTGAGGCAATGGCACACAGATAATATCCTTCTCCAGCATCCATCAGTTCTAATGCTCAAAATGTCTTGTATCTTCCTGATAATTATATGTTACTTCCAACAGGCAACTAGAATTGGTTTGGACAAACTGATCATTCTAGCCACATGTTTTTATCCATGAGTAAAATGCAGAATGGCCTCAGAGTAAATTTACAAAAAATAAGGATAATATTGGGCAATGTGTCTTAGTTTATATATAAAGAGATACCGAAGGACTAACAGTGCCATTTTTTGAAAATTCTGTATTACAGAATACAAAGTACACTGGTTATGAAAAGACAGAACAAACAATCAAGAATTTTTGGGCTGTGTTTCATGATCTTCCTGAAGAGAGCAAGAAGGATTTTCTCGGTAATAGACATTTTAAATGTTGTTGTTATGTACCTTCAAGTCAACTCTAATTTATGATGACCTTATCATTGGGTTTTCTTTGGAAGATTTATTTAGAGGAAGTTTGCCATTGCCTTCATCTAAGGCTGAAAGAATGTGACTTGCTCAAGGTCTCCCAGTGGGTTTCCATTTGAATCCTGGTCTTCCAGAGTCCTAGTCCAATGCTCAGTCCACTATACCCCACTGGCTCTCTGTTTTAAAAGACAAAAGCCTAAATCCAATTGCAAGAATAAAGAGGAGTTGACCCATCAATGCAGTATTTAATGCAAATACAGTACAGTTCATTTAATAGGTCTATTTTAATAGGGAACAGTGATTGAATTTAGACCAAAACCTAGTACTATTCTACTCATTTTAAGAGATTGTTCTATGCTACAGATCTTTGCATCCACAGATTCTGCATCCATGCATTCAGTGAACCATGGGTTGCAAATATTCACACACACACTCCTAAAAGCGTTTTGCCGTTTTATATAAGAGACACCATTTTACTATATCACTGTATATAATGGGACTTGAGCATCTAAAGATTTTGGTACCCACAGGAGGTCCAGGAACCAAATCCCAGCAGTACTGAGGGCCCACTTTACTATTAAAGCTTGGAAAAGTTATGTTGATGGACTACATCTTGCAGAAGCCCCCAGTCAGCCTTGATGGTCATGCTGAGGGATTCAGAGAGTCACAGTTTTAATGTAGTACCCTTTTCAAGTTCTGGTTATTAATTACCCTGCCTTGGATTCAAGCAGAGCGGTTATCCTATTTTATTTTCCCAAAGGTGAAATGTGAGTGTTGAGATCCAGAGTGAGTGATTTGCTCATGAACAATCAGTAAATGTCAATAATTTGAATCAATATATCCTCAGCCTAAATACGATTAATACTCTAATTGGGACTAGTAATGTGAATTAGGTAACTCAGTGCTTATCTAAATTCCATTAATTCAATGGATCTGTTCTAGTTGGAATTAATGGTTAGTTATGGGCTCCTGTCTGCCACATTTACAGTAGCCCAGCTGTTGAGAGTTTTGTCATTAGTACCGTGATATTGTTTTTAGAAGAGGAAGAATACACACTAAAAAAGCAGGGTTGTTATTTTATTTTGGGGTTGTTTTTTTTAACATAATTTATTATTTATCTCCTGACTTCTGTTGGTCTCCCTTCAAATTACTGATCAGGTGCCTGATCTTTCTTGTGTGCCTCCGGGTATGATTACTTCAACATTTTGTTTGGCTTTGTGCACAGGGAAAGTAGGGTTGGTTTCAGATTCCCAGTGCATAATTATTACATATTTACAAAAACACTTCTCCTGTTTAAAATTTACAGTGTTCTTGGCATAGAGATGCTGGGGCTCATCTGCCAGCCCAAGCAGAAATTGGACACTCACTGGCAGTGTGCTTACTCTTTTCCTACTAATATGCATTCTGGTTGTGCTAAACATTTAAAATTATCTCTTCAGCTTTCCTCACAGGAACCGATCGCATCCCAGCTGAAGGGATGGAAAAATTCACATTCACAATTACCGATGCAAAAAAAGCAGATCCAGACCAGTGGTATCCTGAATCCAGCACTTGCTTTCGAATCTTGATCCTGCCAAGATACAGCAACAGAGACATTCTCAAGAAAATGTTCCTTGGTGCTCTAGAGAACTTCGAAAAATTTGGTCTTCCCTGAAATCTGGATGTCTCTTTGAATGGGCTTTCTGCCTGAAATTACCATAATTTCCTATCTGTTTTAATGATAGACAAAGTGGAATTGGTGACCCACATCAGGAGCGTCACTATGGGACTGCAGACTACATCAGGTGACACCCTAAGGATGGTGACACCACTGCTCCCCAGACACCTGCCTTTTGGCAGAAATGGGCTGTGATGTTTGCCTGTGTCCCCTTTAGATGCTAGAGATGGTGTGAGTGGGACAAGGCTCATTAGGAGGGGAAAGGAGAGGCTGCAGGGTTTGTTTGTTTTTAAATTAAATTTAAAATTTAAGCTGCATATAACTACATGTAACTGCATTTATGCTGTTTGTATGATATTGTAATTTAAAGTTATAATTTAAATTTTAGTTGTTGTTAAAGTCATAACTATTGCCATTACATTCAGTGTGAGAAGGGGATTTTTAAAATATATAAATTCCCAAAAGCAAACCTTGATTTTGCCATTTTGTAAAAGGGACACCATTTTATTATGCTGTTGTATTTAATGGGACTTGAGCATCCATGGATTTTGATATTCATGGTGGAAACCTAGAACCAAATGCCAGTGGATACCAAGGGCTCACTGTACAAAAAACATTCCTAAGGATTCTGTATGTTGTGACGTGGGTGATGCCAACCCTAGTGACACCACTGACCCACACATGGTCCACCAAGACCCTTTTGGTTGCCCAAACCCCCAATGTTTTCCAATGCCAGATTTTTTTCTGGCTAAATAAAATGGATTTTGCTGTTCTTGGAGTGGTAGTTTTGTGTTTTGACAGGTTTGAGGCAGGGGCTTGCTAATCCCCGAAATAAACAAAATGAAAATAGGGAGTGACCAACTGGCTATCATATTCTGGACATATCATGAGATTACATGACTCTTTATAAAATATTATAATACTGGGAAAAGTGGAAGGTGGCAGGAAAAGACGAAGACTACATTATAGTGGATTGAGGCAACAGCCCTGAGCTTGTAAGATCTTACATTTATTGGGTTTCTGTAAGAGAAAGCTGACTTGATGACAAATACCAATAACATAATCAATTAGATACTTTCAGTTTCATGTTCTTTTATTTCTTTTTGTTTTAATTTTGTACCATTTTCAATTCTGGTATGGACTGTGGCAGATGCTGGATGTGAAAATGTGTATTCCAGTTCTTCCAGAGTTTACCCATTCCTGATTTAACTGCTTTATTCAATCAAACATATGTTGCTGCAAGAGAGACTACATTTTTCCTTTCTACAATCAGTATGGTGTAGCAGTCAGAGAGTATTTCACTATGTATGGGGACAGTTGGGTTCAAATCTCCACAAAGCCATGCTGTTTGCTAGATAACCTTGAGCTTGTATCTCTCAGCCTGGCTTACTTCACAGGGTTGTTGTGAAGAGGCAAACTGAGCTTTGTGCATTGTCCTGAGATTAATTTTTTAGGAGTAAATAAATACTGCATTTTCATACAAACCTTTTTCACATAAATCTTGCCTTTATTTGGGAAAAGGAAACAAAGTGATACAAAATAACATTATTATTATATAAATGTTGCTGTTTCTTAGAAGATTACTTACAGACTCAAACTTTACTCTGCTTGGACTCAACTTAGATATGATAAATGGAGATCAGGGTTCAGTTCCCTGCTTGGTCATGGAAATTCACTGGGTGTCCTTGGTAAGTCACACACACTCAGCTCCAGAAAACCCCATAGTAGGGCCACCGTAAGTTAGAAATTACATGAAGTCACAGAACAAGTACCGATTTCCTGCTCTTCCCCATCTGGAATAAGACTCTGGAGACCAGGGTTGGAATCCCAGCTCAGCTGTGTAAACTCACTGGGTGACCTTGGTCAATTTACATTCTCTTGGCCTCAGAGGATGGCATAAAGTAAATCCCCCAAAGAAACTTGTCAAGAAAACCCCATTATAGGGTCGCTTTAGGGTCACCATAAGTTGGAAATAGGCACACAACAACAGCAGCAAGGCCTACATAAAGTTGCATCTCCATCTGCTTTGATTTGGCGGGGATACTCCTGATTAATCCTCTGTTGTCCCACCTTTTCAGCTGCTTTTTCAGTGTCCCAGTTTCTCTCCTACCAGTTTTACTCTTTGTGGCCAGCTTACTTCAGCTGCAGCAAACTGAATTCAAAGTGCAAATTGCTTTTGCATCCTTTGACTCAGTAGAGGGGAGATGGGAGGAGGGAGCAGAACCTTTCCCTTCCCAGTCAGCTTAAACAAAAGCAAACTGCTGCAATCTCTCCTAGTTTGCATGCTGTTCCTCATTAATGACTTTCCCCATCTTGACCACACTGATGCCAGTGAATGGCCACATTCACATATATCCACATGTGTCCTGGTTTGCATCTATGAAATGAGGGAGGATATGTTGTTGCTAATTTCAGATGGAGTAGATCCACTGAGTCAAGTGCTGAATGGTAAACCATTCCTTGTGTAAATCCCATTGATTACATTGATTCTAGTAGGAAATAACAATTGGATGTAGGCCTTAGAATGCAATCCTGCATTCTCTGAAAAGGATTATCATAGCCATTGGAATGATAGGAAATGTAATCTGGCACAGTTGAGGAACACCAGATTAAAGGTCATAAATAGATTGCGGAATCAAAAATAAAGTTCTATGAGTATGTAGAGAGTATGTAGCACCTTTGATACTAACTGAAAGAAAGAAGTTGGCAGCATAGGTTTTCATAGACTTAATTCTACTTGGTCCACCAAATGCATCTGAGGAAGTAGACTTAAGTCTATAAAAGCTCATGCTGTCAACTTCTTTAGTTTCAACATTGCTACAAGATCTCTGTACATACTGATTCTACAGACTAACACAGCTGTATCTTTAAAGTTTTATATGAGGTCACTGAATGAGCAGTAAATACTAAAGACATGCCTTTATGAACTCATTGGCTTGGGTCTCCTTCATTCACTGGTGTCAATATGAAACACAGGCCTCTGTGGGGCTGGTGGCTTGGTCTATTTGGGGAGAACATCTCTCTCAGAAGGTCCCATGTCATCCTGAGCAGGGACAATGCACAATAACGATGAAATGATTCATCATCTTGTGTTCCCATACAGGACAGAACAGGTTTAACAACTGAACAAAGGGAAACTGTATTTAATAGGTGAGTTCCACCTTCTCTAATGTTCTTATTATTCCTAAAAAAATATTAGTACTTGTCCAAGGAAAAAGAGGGTACAGCCTAATGGAGAAATACAATCTCAGGAACATCACCACAGACGTCATTTAGGGGTAGCAAAATAAGAACTGCCATGGCTCAATATTATAGAATTCTAGGATTTGTAGGTTTTGGAGGTGTTTAGTCTTGTTTGTCAGACAGCTCTGTTGCCACAACAAACTACAAATCCCAGGATTCCATAGCACTGATCCATGACAGTTAAAGTGGTGTCAAACTATATTATTGCTGCAGCGCAGATGCAGCCAGAGAAAAAGAATTATTGGCTCGTCCACTGAGTTTTATGGCTCAGCAGGGTCTGGAATGCGGATTTTTCCTCCTGGTCCAAAACTAATTAAAACACTACTTTTAAATTTTATTTATTTATTTATACATACATACATACATACCATGACTCCTATACTGGATATTAGCTGTAGTTTTGGATATGTTTAAAGACATTATTCTTTCTACACACACCATGCACACATAGTACTTATTGAGATATTCTTCAGATACTCCCTTTTGCTTACTTTGTCTCTAGATATAGTTTTATAAGCACTCCCAGACTCATTGGTTTTGCTGCTGGCAATGATGTGTTACTGAGATTATTCACCAAATGTCAACAGAGAGAATTCTTGACATGTTATCTCAGAATATTTATGCTTTGTCAGGAAGTCATGTCTGTTTTACTTTCAGGCATTAGAAGAGTTTGCCTTTCCATAGCCTGTTTTTTCTCATATTTGTTTGACTACAAATGTTAAAGGAGCATTCCGAAGCCCACTTTTTTCAGTGCTTAAGCAGAATCCTTAGTTCTGGCTCTTACTTGAGTGAGCACAGTCAGCCTTCCATACCCACAAATTCTTTATCCATGCATTGAACCATCCTTGGTTTGAAAATATTCCCTAGAGATATGCATTCCAAAAAGCAAGGGACACTGTTTTACTACACCACTATATTTAATGGGACTTGAGCATCCACGGATTTTGTTATCCACAAGGGTGCTGGAATCAAGCCCCAGCAGATACCAAGAGACCTTTGTAGTTGCAAAGAAAAATTAGTAAGTGTGTCTTTCTGCACTTTACAATCTGACAAACCCATTGGGTTAGTTTTGTGACTTAGAACCCACTTCAACAGATGCATGCATTAATTTCCCTTAAAGGTAAAGGTATTACAAGGTTGTCAAGTTGTGTCCAACCACTACTAAGCTGAAGAGCCAGCATGCACAGATATATGGTGTTAGGGCTTCCTTTCCTTAGGAAGATGGTAGGCTAATTGCTCTGGATGTGTGGTTGATGCTGTCAGTAACAGAAGTCTTGAAAAGGAAAGATAATTCAAGGCCATCTCTGCTGTTAGATAGAGGGAAGTGGCTGACTCAGGTGGCAGGAGCTGAAATGGTACAGTGACACCAGCCATTCCACTCTTTCTTGCACAGCTCCTCCACTGGCCATTCCCCTCTGCCACACCAGGCTGTCTTTTATCTCTTAAGATCACCTGCTTCCCTCAAGTATTGTGGAGGATGATGTCCAGTGCTCAGTGTAAGCTGAGTCTCCCTTATCCAAAATGCTTGGGATGAGAAGTGTTTTGGATGTTGCTGTTTTTTGTTTTGGGATTTTGCAATATCCCTTATCAGAGTATCTCTTATCTGAAATGCTTGGAACCAGAAATACAGTTGTCCCATTGTATCTGCGGGAGATCTGTTGTGGACATCTCTGCAGATAACAAGAAACACAGGACCTCATGTCCTGTTGTTTCCTATGGCGGTGCAATGTGCACGCTACCACTGGTGTAGCTGCATGCATGCACATTCATTAAAAACAAGGGGCTTACCATTTGCAGAAGCTCAAGTCCGCAGATGGCAAGCTCGTTTAAAAGAAGAGCCCACTGTACTATGGAATTCATATTTTTTAGGATTTTGGAATACAAAATAGTCGTAATACATATCTGTAATGTATTTGCAAGGCTGCAGAGAGATGCAAGGATTTGTGAAATGGCAGGAATCCAAGCAGAGTGCTTGGCACAAATCCATGGCTTCCCCCATTTCATAGATCCTTATGTGTCTCTCCAGCCTCCCATCTTTCTGTAGCCTCACAAATACAGTACACTGTACGCTACTTGTGTATTACAAAATCTGTAATATTCCAAATTTAGAGCCTCAAAGCATCATGTCGGTGCCCAAAACATTTCAGATTTTGGAGCATTTTGGATTTTGGGATAAGGGTTACTCAACCTGTATTATCATCTATGGAGATTTGTTGACAATTAACATATAAGGAACAGCACACAGTTAGCTACAAGCTTTTATTGACGTTCTTTTCAAGCCAGCTGGTTCATTTTTGTTATTGTTGTTTGTTCAGCCATACCTTTGGTCAAGCTGTCTAGTATGTTGACAGAGCAGTAAAGGAGGAAATATAATAGGTTTCGGTGGTAGGAAATTAAATTGTAGGCTGACATAGTACAAGCAATTGAAAACCTGCTGTTTTTGTATATCATTGTCATTTAACCCAACCATTTGCCTCTCCTCTCCATACACATGTATCTTTTCTATCTAATGCATATATAAGCAACATGTGACTCGTGGCAACTTAAATAAGTGTATTATGACATAAGTTTTCCAGCCAACTGAGGATAAATCTTCATTCATCTCTGATGAAGTGGACTCTAGTCCATGAAGAAGGTTAAGCCATAAAGCATCTATTGCTCTTTAAGGTGCCACAAGACTCTCTGTTGTTTTTGCTATTGGAGCTTAAATGATTATCAGTCTATTTACAGGCCGAGATTTGTTTCCTTCTGCTCTGATGGGATGCAGTTGGCACATGTGAGATAAGGCTCGCTGGGGAAACTTTATAGGCCAATAAAGCTTTCCTTCTGTAATCCCTCTACTTTTAAGAATTGCTGCTTCTTTTGCAAGCAAACTGAAGAAGCCAGTGAGTCTGCTTTTCCTAAACAGTTTTGGGATGGTATCATTTTTGGCTTCACAGCCATATCCACTAAAACAAATGCCATTCTACTTTAGTGCATAAATGCACACAAAATTGCTTGTGTTCTTCAGATTCAGAATTTTCTGCCATCATTTCCCTGCGGCAGTTGCTATTATCCTGTCTCAGGTAAATCACCAGCCCTTTTTTTTTTTTTTTTTTTTGACAGAGACACCTGGTTAAAATTCTGTTAGTGAGAACTAATGGTTCTCATTCTACTGGATTTAGTTCCTTTCATACATTTTTGAGGAGGGAAATGGATCCATCTTGCCTCTCGTGCACCTGCATCCAAATGTGCAGGTATGAGCAATAGGCACTGCGTAATGCCTAATCCTGACATTTCACATGCTTCTGATCAGGTGTATCTTGAACAGCTGATGAGGAATTATAGGTAATTATAGTGCCTCAAGCATTCCTTTAGCTAAATAGACAAACATGCTCCAGATTTGTCCATTTAAATGCATAATCATAGAATCATAGAGGTGGAAGAGACCACAAGGGCCATCCAGTCCAACCCCTGCCATGCAGGAAATCTCAATCAAAGCATCCCCGACAGATGGCCATCAAGCCTCTGCTTAAAGACCTCCAAGGAAGGGGACTCCACTCCAAGGAAAGAGTGTGTTCCACTTTCGAACAGCCCTTACTGTCAGGAAGTTCCTCCTAATGTTGAGGTGGAATCTCTTTTCCTGTAGCTTGCATCCATTGCTCTGGGTCCTAGTCTCTGGAGCAGCAGAAACCAAGTTTGCTCCATCATCAATATGACATCCCTTTAAATATTTAAACAGGAGAGAGGGAAATGTCATATCACCTCTTAACCTTCTCCTCGCCAGGCTAACCATCCCCAGCTCCCTAAGTCGTTCCCCATAACGCATGGTTTCCAGACGCTTCACCATTTTAGTTGCCCTCCTTTGGACACACTCCAGTTTCTCAATTTCCTTTTTCAATTGTGGGGCCCAGAATTGTGGAGCCTGACCAAAGCAGAATACAGTGGCCCTATTACTTCCCTTGATCTAGACACTGTACTTCTATTGATACAGACTAAAATTGCATTGGTCTTTTTAGCTGCCGCATCGCACTGTTGGCTCATGTTCAACTTGTGGTCTACTTGGAGTCCTAGATCCCTTTCACATGTAGTTTCATTCAGCCAGGTATCTCCCATCCTATATCAATGCATTTCATTTTTCCACCTGAAGTGCAGTACCTTACATTTCTCCCTGTTGAAGTTCATTTTTGGCCCTAGTCTGTTCAGGTCATTTTGAATTTTGATCTTGTCCTCTGGGGTGTTAGCTACTCCACCTAATTTGGTATCATCTGCAAATTTCATAAATATGCCCCCAATTCTGTCATCCAAGTCATTGATAAAGATGTTGAATAGCACTGGGCCTAGGACAGACCCCTGTGGGACCCCCCTGGTCACTTCTCTCCAGGATGAAGCTGCTTCAGAGTATTTTATTACTTACTTATATTCCTCTTTTCTCATGAATGGAAGAAACCAATGCAACATAACTGTGGGCAAAGTAGAGCTTTCAGCTTTGTGTAATAATGTGTGTGTGGTCATCTTTCAGATGCTACAAACATGTTCCCATTCACAGATGTGAAACAGGGTTGCCTGGTTAGGGCCATCCCAAACCATGAGGTTTCAGGGCTCAAACCTGAGATCTAAAGACAGTCTCTTGTCTTGAGATGTCACAGGAATTGGGGCCGGTGCTATTAGAAGGATGGTACACAAGCCCCCTGATGATGCTAGCAAGCATAAAACATTAAGCATGAACTGCCGTTGTGTAAAGTGTGCTATTTAAAGAACTACAACAACAGCAGGAACAGAAATCCAACTCTAATACACACACACAGACACACACTTTCAAAGTTGTGCTGTTCCTCACCCTCACCCAGAATCAGGCCAGGCCCTGAAATCTGGCAGGTGTAAACATTGGCATGTAAGCAGTTGTTGTGTGCCCTCATGTCATTTCTGACTTATGACAACACTGTCGTGTGTGTTGTGTGCCTTCAACCTGTTGCCAACTTACAGCAACTCTAAGGCAACCCTTTCATGGGGCGTTTATGGCAAGATTTGTTCAGAGGAGGTTTGCCAATGCCTTCCCCTGAGGCTGAGGGGTCACCCATTGGATTTCCCAAGGTCACCCAATGGTTTTCTTGGCCATTGGGTGACCTGGGGCAGTCACACTCTCTCAGCCTCAGGGCAAGGCAATGGCAAACCCATGATAGGTTTCCTTTAGGGTTGCTGTAAGTTGGAAAAGACCTGAAGGCACAACAGTAATAATAATGAGGATTTCTAAAAGGGTTGGATTGAATGTTTAACTCCATCTTTGGAAGATTGTCATGACAGACATTTCCCTCTGTCCTGAAAGTGTGGCATGTCTTCTGCTTTGGCCAGGCTGGCTCTAAGAAATGCTGCAGCAAAGCGGAAGGCATCCGATGCTTGTCTGGCAGGCTGGCTAATAATAATAATAATAATAATAATAATAATAATAATAATGGTCACCATAAGTAAAAAAAGGTCTTGAAGGCGCAACAACAACTTCTCTTCCCAGTGCTTCATGATGGGAAAGAAGGTCCAGACTGTTCTGCATCTGATCAGCAATGGTCATACACAATGGAGACTTTCCTTTTTTCCCCCCAGGAGAAATTCATGTGGCTTACTGTAAGTGCCTCTTCTGGTTCAGGGAGTAACACTCTCATATATCCATATGACTCTGTGCGCTTGTTGTGAGTCACGCCTGGCGCTTGCTAACTGGCATTCACCTCTGGTAAATTCAAGAGTGCTTGCCTTCAACTCTTTCTGGGTATCTAGAGGGTGTTTTTCCAACTCTGATTATCTCACTGGTTGTCAAGTTGAATCTTGTTGCTCTGGTGCTATTTTTGAACTCTTTTCCTCCAGTTCTGGAGTGCTGGGAGCAAGGAAAAGGCCCATCAAAGGCTATACTTCTGGCGAGCTAAAACACTGGATGCATCCGCACTGCAGAAATAATCCAGTTTGACACCACTTTAACCGCCATGGCTCAATGCGATAGAATTCTGTATTTTGTAATTTTATCAGACATTTAGCCTTCTCTGTTAAGAGAGCTCTGGTGCCACAGGAAACTACTGTTCCCAGAACTCCATAGCATTGAGCCATAGCAGTTAAAATTGGTTACTTTTAGGTTAACACATATGTAAATGCGTATCTTATTGTTTATGTTATGGCTCTTTTTGCACAACAGTTCTGGAATTTGGAACTGCACCAAAGATAATGTAAATGTTACTCTTATTTCATTTTGTCTCATTATGTGTTTCTCCTATAAGGAGTTCTGCACACTTGTCTAAAGCTAAAAACAGTTTAAAAACAGAAGTTATTAATGAGGAAGAAAACACACGCTGGGTCTCCAAAATCATAGTCCAGCGCAGAAGCCACTACAACCACACTGGCTCCAATATATGAATTGCCATAAAATACTGATTTCCAGCAAAATCATTACAGAGAGCCATAGGTACAAAACACACTGCAGAAATAATCCAGATTGAGACCGCTTTTAACTGCCCTGGCTCAATGCTAGGAAATTCTAGGAATTGTAGTTTTGTGGGACATTTAGCCTTCTCTGTCAGAGAGATTCAACAAACTACCAATCCCAGGATCCCATGTGCACTGAATCATGGCAGTTTAAATGGTATCACACTGGATTATTTCTGCAGTTCGGATGCAGCCATAATAATAACCTAACCCTGGATTATATTTAATAATATATTATGACGGCTTTTAGCTTTTAACGACAAACTTCATTCTCATTCATTTAATAATAATAATGATGATGTTAACAATTTAACTCTGGATTACTTTTCATAACAACAATTTAACCCTGGATTATATTTAATAATAATAATAATAATAATAATAACCTAACCCTTGACTATTTTTTAATGACAACAATAATAACAACAACCTAACCCTGGATTATTGTTTCTTAATAATAATAATAATAATAATAATAATAACCTAACCCTGTATTTTTCTTTGTAATAATAATAATTATTATTACCTAAACATGGATTATTTTTTCTTCATGATCATGATCATCATCATATTATTATTAATATTTTTATGTAAACCTGGATTATGTTTAATAACAGTAATATTATTAATAATAACCTAACCCTAGATTATATTGTCATTGTTGTTATCTAATCATGTATTATTTTTCATAATAATAATAAAAATATTAACAACAAACACCTAACCCTGCATTTTTCTTCATCATTATCATCATGATCATCATCATCATAATTACCTAAGCATGGTAATAATAATAATAATAATAATAATAATAATAATAATAATAATAATAACCTATACATGGAATATTTTTTCATAATATTTTCATATTAATAGTAATAATAAGTATTATTATTATTGTCATTGTTATTATTAATATGAAAATATGAAAAATATTCCATGTTTAGGTTATTATCTATGCTTAGGCAATAATAATAATAATAATTGCCTAAGCATAGATAATAACCTAAACATGGAATAATCCAGGGTGAGATGATGATGATGATTATCTATGCTTAGTCAATAATAATAATAATAATAATAATAATAATAATAATAATAATAATAATAGACTAAGCTTAGATCATCATCATCATCATCATTTAACCCTGGATTATTTTTGCAACCAGTGCCTTTAGGGTTAACACCCAGGCAGTGTAGCCCCGCCCCTTTCCTCCCTCTGGTCGCCCTTAGGCAGCGCTGATTGGCTCATTGGAGGACCTTGGCGGCCTCCCATTGGACAAGGCGCAGGCAAGCGTCCCGCCTCCTTCTGCCAGGGCTTCCTCGCTGGAGGGATTCGGGAAGCTCCCTTCTTATGGTCAGGCGGCTGAGAGGAGAGGGCCTTCCGCGCTTGGAGCTCTCGCTGCAGCCTCAGGAGCAGGTAAGGGGCGGCCTTCAGGAGGGAGAGAGGGGCTGCTTTGCTCTGCCTTGCATTGCAGGCTGGTGGAGAGGGAAGGAGCCATTTTGAGGGTCTGCGGGTGGAGGGAGCCCCAGCAGGATTAGCACTGGCAGCCCTCTTCCTGTTGTTGTTGTTGTGTGGTTGTATGAGGGCGTTGTGGCTCCTTCCTACTTGGCTGTGTGCGTGTGTTTTGGAGCATTTCTTGTGTGTGTGTGTGTGTGTGTGGTTTTGGAGAATTTGTGTGTGTATGTGTGTTTGCAATTATAGCTTCTTCATGCTTTGTGTGTGTATGTGGTTTTTGAGCGTTGTGGGTGTGTGGTTGTAGCTTCTTCCTACTTTGTGTGTGTGTGGTGTGTGTGTTTTGGAGCTTTTCTTGTGGGTGTGTGGTTGTAGCTTCTTCCCACTGTATCTGTGATTTTGGAGCATTTCTTGTGTGTGTGTGTGTAGTTGTAGCTTTTCCCCACTTTGTGTATGGTTGTAGCTTCTTCTTACCTGCTCTGGGTGTGTGTGTGTGATTTGGGAGCTTTTGTGTGTCTCTGTTTAGAATTGTGCGTAGGTTCTTCCTACTTGATGTATGTGTGTGTTTAGAATTGTACATTTGTGGAGGTGGCTGTAGCTGTTCACTTGCTGTGTGTGTGTGTGTGTTTGGGAGGATTTCATCTGTGTGTGTGGTGGTAGTCTTCCCACTTGCGCTCTCTCTCTCTCTGTTATTGTTTTGGGGTGCATCTACACTGTAGTGATGCAGTTTGACACCACACACACACACACGCTGTTAAATGCCCCATCCTATGGGACACTGGGATTTGTGGTTCTACAAGGTCTTTAGCCTGTTCTACCAAAAGGTGCTGGTGGCGCAGGAAACTACAAATCCCAGGATTCTGTAGGATGGAGCCCTGGCAGTTGAAGTGGTGTCAAACTGCATTATTTCTACAGTGCAGAAGCACCTTTGGAGACGTTTGTGTGTGTGGTTGTGGCTTCTCCCCACTTGCTCTGGCTATGTGTGTGTTCTTTAATAATTTATTATATTTGTGTGCGGTTGTAGCTTTCCCCTACTTGCTCTCTGTGTTGTGTGTGTTTTGGAGGACTTGTTGTGTATGTGTGTGGATGCAGCTTCTTCTCCCTTGCTGAATGTGTGTGTGTTTTGGAGGATTAGAGGACTCCTACAATGACAAGTAAAACAAGAAGTGTGTGTTGGGGGGGATTGGTTGGGCTTATTTTGTCTCTCTGTCTTTATGGCACTGGAGATTGGGGCTGCATCCACACTGCAGAAATAATCCAGTTTAACACTGGTTTAATTGCCATGGTTCAATGCTGTGGAATTCTGGGAATTGTAGTTTGTTGTGGCACCAGAGCTTTGCTCTGGTGCCACAACAAATTACGGTTCCCAGAATTCCACAGCGTTGAACCATGGCAATTACACCAGTGTTAAACTGGATTATTTCTGCAGTGTGAGTGGGCTCTAGTTTTCTCTGATCCTTTTCAAAGCAACTCCTAGTTGATCACCCATGGAGGGTTTACTCTGGAGTAAACTTATAGGATTGTGTGCTATGAAATTCTGAAAAGTAGAGGGGATGCAAACTACTCAAAAGCTCCATCCCTCTCCATCTTTGATGCTCTGAATACCCAAGAGGCACCTGTCTGATATTGCAAGCTAAGGAGGGTCAGCTCTGGATAGTGCTTGGATGGGAGACCGTGCACCAATACCAGGTGCTGCTGGCAGGGCAAGCAGGTGTGCTTAGCCGCAAAGGTGGGCAAGGCACCACAAAAAGCAGGAAAAATGTGGGCTGTTGCAAAATAAAAGCTAAAAGCACTCACATAAATATTCATGATTCTTAGTCATGCTCAACGTGGGGGACATTTTGGACTTCCTCCTGGACCAAGATGACCAGATGTCCGAACCACAAAGGAGGACAAGGCACTACAAAATGCAGGATAAGATGGGTGGAAGGCATTACAAAATAAGAACCAAAAATACTCACATAAATACAAATTCATGCTTCTTAGTCATGCTCAAGATGGGGGATGTTTTCAAATTCCTCCTGGCCTGAAGTTTGAAATGTAGGTTGTGTCCTGGAAAAAGGAGGACATCTGGTCACCCTGGCTGTAGTTAATATTTCTGAGGAAGGAACTGGCAAAACCACCTCTGGGTATTCCTTGCCTAAGAAAGCCCTATGAAATTCATAATAACATAAATAATAATAATAGTATAAATAATAAGCATCCCTGAAATGTATAGGGTCGGCATAAGTGGACAGGTGACTTGAAGGCACACACGCAGTTGCATTCACACAGTGAAAAGTACCAGCCACCCAGTTTGTGATTATGGAGGATGTTTTTTCGATGGGTGGCATAAGGGTTTTCCCCTAGTCTCCTTTTTCCCTGGTCCTCATTGCATTTGGAGATGTGCCTTAAAGAGTGTCCCTTGAAGGTGCTCCTTATAGAGATGTTCTCCTGAGCAAGTCCTAGTTTTTGAAATGGAGGTTCTTCATCATGCTTAAGATGGGCCTTGCGCAGGAGAAGCTTATAGAGGAATCGGAGCTTCTTGAAAAGCAAAGCCTGTCCTCAGGCTTCAAAAGGAAATCTTGAAAATGCAGGAAAGTATTTCTTCTTCTTTTTTAAAATGCAGTGATGGAGGAGCAAAAAGATGTGTTCCTTTGAATGGGAGACAAATTGCTATTTCATTCCTGCTGCCTGCAAGCTCGTGCCAAGAAAGTTGGCCTGGAGGCAGTGCAATCGTTTGTGCTTGGAAAAGCAGGGGTGGCTGGGCGCATGTTGATCCGTGAGGAGGGTCAGGGGTCCTTTTCTGTATAGGCAGATCCAAGGCGGAGTGTGTGGTGGTGGGGTGGGGATGCGCTGGTGATGTGTTTCATTCCAAAACCGCACTTAGAAAGAAGCAGCCATGGTGACGCCGGTGCTATGATTTTGCTTCACCTTCCCACTTATGTGCTTGGCTGTAGGAACCAAGGAGGTATCTTCCCTTCTACCTTCCCTCCAGCCAATTTCCAGTAGTTCCTGATGATCTCATTCCTACCACATTTGCTTTTGAGCATGCAAAAAGGAATAAAAAAAAATAGGGAGGTTGTAATTTTTTTTGCAAAACATTTCTCCAGATTCAGACCTGGAGTTCAGCTTCCCTTCTATCGGCTGGAAAGAACAATACCATAATCTTGATTATTCATCAGTCTGCAAAGGGATCTTGTTGCACCTTTGAGACTAACTGAAAGAAAGAAAGCTATTGGTAGCCTGAGCTTGCGTAGACTTGAGCCAACTTTCTCAGATGCAGTATTATCAATGTTCATGATGACAGAAGTTGTGATTATAGTGTACAGTAATAGTAATAGTTTTGAAAATGAATGTGATTACGTATTGAGTTAAGGGAAGGGAGGAGAGGAGCGCTAGAGCATCTGGCTCTGGCAATCAAACTGAATTGCAGGTTACTTGGTCAGTACTGAATTAACTAAATGGGTTGTCTTTCTCAATTAATTGAGTGTATTGCAAAACTAGGAGCCTGTGTCAGAATGTTGGACTACAACACTGGAGTCGAAGATTTGATTCACCACTCGGCCTTGAAACCCATTGGGTGACCTTGGGCAAGTCACACTCTCTCAAGCTCAGGGGCTGGCTATGGCAAAGCTTCTCTGAACAAACCTCGCCACGAAACCCCCATGGTAGGTTTGCCTTGGGGTCGCCATAAATCAGAAAACACTTGAAGGCACACAACTATAGCAACAATAATAATAACAACGAGGATTTGATTATTTAAAGGATTGGATTGAATGTTTAAACCCACTTTTGGAGGACTGTCATGATAGACATTTCCCTCTCCCCTGAAAGTGTGGCATGTCTTACGCTCCGGCCAGGCTGGCTCTGAGGGATGCTGCAGCAAAGCAGAAGGCATCCAATGCTTGTCTGGCAGGCTGGCTAAAAATAATAAGAATAATACTTGCTAAAGTCAGAGAGGGGGGAAGAGCCACGTGTTCCCATATGCACATGCTGCTTCCCTGGGCTCAGGAGTTGTGCAGGAGGAGGAGTGTGTTTCTATGTGCGTGGCTGTGCCTGGTGGGTGTACGTGCTCCTGCTGGCGTGTGCTGCTTGCATGCGCTGCCTCATCCTTCCTGACCTCTCCCTTCTGTGCAGTCAGCTGTGGGGACTCAGGAATAGGAGCTCGGTAGCAAAACCCAGTGGAAGCTTGTCAGATTTTGTGCAGATTAGAGAATCTGTTTAGGAGGCAGATCCAGAAGAACCTAAAAGTTTTTTTTATTCCCATCCATGGCACTGTGTTCCTGTTTGCATAGATGAGGGGTTCCAAAATTTGGATCTTCAGATTGTTCTTAGACTACAACTCCCAGAAACCCCAGGCCACATGTTTTGAAGTGATGTCATGTTGAGGATAGAGCAAGCTCGTTTTCTGCTGCTTCGGAGATTAGGAAATGGAGCAATGGATTCAAGCTACAGTAAAAGAGATTCCACCTCAACATTAGGAAGAACTTTCTGATGGTGAGAGATATTCGACAGTGGAACGCACTCCCCAGAGGTTTTTAAACAAAGGCTGGATGGCCATTTCTGAGTTGTACTTTGATTCTGTATTTCTGCACAGCAGGGGGTTAGACTGGATGGTCCTTGTGGTCTTTTCCACTGCTATGATTCTGTGTTAAAAGGACATGTTTTCTGGGAGTTGTAGTCCAACATCGTGAAATCCAACTTCATATCCCCACCATTCATGCTAGCAGGGGCTTTGGGGAGTTGTAGTTCCATATCTAGGAATCCATGTTTGGGATTCTTGTACAATTGGAGAGTTAACCTCAGCTGACGCATACAATTGTACAGGACATGCTTGCAGAAGTAGAACACAGTGTCTGAGAAATAGCTGCAAAGCTATGCTTTCATATCTTCTTTATTTGCTAATAATGCCCTAGGTCAATGATTCCCAAAATTTAGACATCCAGGTGTTTTGGACTTCAGTTCCCAGAAGCCCCAGGGAACTTAACCAACATTCAAGAATTCAGGGAGCTGATATTCAAAACATCTGGAAACCAAAGTTTGGAAGTGACTGCAGTAGATAGTCTTAGACCTTTTTTTTCTCCCCCTGTTCTCTGCTGAATTGCTTTCCTCCCTTTTCCGTCTCCTTCTGTAATATAGGGATTAACAACCCAGATTTACATGATACAGTTTCTGTGGGGACCACTCTAGAAATGCTAGTTTAATGATAAATAGTAAAACATTACCCCTACCCCCAGAACTTGATAGATACTGCTATAGTTACAATATAGTCTGGAAACTATGCCCTTTGAAGAGAAGGTTAAGAGGTGATATGATAGCCCTGTTTAAAAATTTGAAGGGGTGCCATATTGAAAAGGGATCTAGCTTGTTTTCTGCTGCTCCAGAGACTAGGACCCAGAGCAATGGATGCAAGCTACAGGAAAAGAGACAGTAAGGACTGTTCGAGAGTGGAGAACACTCCCTCGGAGTGTAGTGGAATCTCCGGGGTCTTTAAACAGAAGCTGGTTGGCCATCTGTCAGGGATGCTTTGATTGAGATTTCCTGCCTGGCAGCGGGTTGGACTGGATGGCCCTTGTAGTCTCTTCAAACTCTATGATTCTATAGTACATAAACTGTAATACTGGATTCCAGAGTGTTGCAACATTGAAAACAATTTAAAAACTGTTCATGGACATTGTGTAGTAAGAAATCTAACAATAATAATCTGACTCTAAGAAATTTTAATGGGATTATTTAGTTGAGTCTGTAATGGTAGAACTTTCCCTTCATTACAGTCAGGATTTGGGGATCAGAGCCCTACTGTATATTAGCTGTATTCCTCTTTTTCCTTTTCTTTTTTCTTCTGCTCTTTTTCTTCTTTCTGTTTACTTATCTTTGATTGCATGCATATTACTTTGATTGCAAATTAGGTTGTTTGTGCTAAAAACTAATAAAAATCATATAAAAATAAGAAAGAAAAGAAAAAAACATCAAAGCAGATAGGGGTTAGGTCTAGAGCCCCCATTAGAACTGTTTTCTTGGCAGCCAAATCCAGGAAGGGGGCATCATCTGTCCAAAACACACTGTAGAAATAATCAAGTTCAAAAACACTTTAACTGCCCTGCTAGGGAATGCTGGAAACTGTAGTTTTATGAGACAGAGCCTTCTCTGTCAAAGAGCTCTGGTGCCACAATAAACTGCAGTTCCCAGGATTCCCTAGCACTGAACCAGGGCGGTTAAAGCAGTTTCAAACTGGATTATTTCTGCAGTGTGTTTTTGACCATAACCTATTTTGGAAGGACATTCCACAGCCTGAGAGCAGACAGCAAGAAGGTCTCTTTCAAGTCCTCACTAAATATACATGTGAGGGTCACTGGAGCAAGAGAAGGAGCAAACCCCCTCTGAAGAAACCTGCCAAGAAAATCCTGTGATAGGTTCACCATAGGATTGCTGTAAGTTAGAAATGACTTGAAGGCACACAAGAACAAAGAACGTAAAACACATTTAAGGAGGGAAGGCACACAATCTTTGTAACTATAAAAGCAACTGAAAGAGTTATCATAGTTTGTTGTGTGCTTTGAAGTCATTTCCAATTTAATGGTGATTCTAAGATGAACCTATCATGGTGTTCTCTTGGTAAGAATTGTTCAGAGGGCTTGCCTTCCTCTGAGGCTGAGAGAATGCAACTTAACCAAAGTCGCCCAGTGGCTGAGCGGGGATTTGAACCCTGGTCTCCAGAGTTGTAGTCCAACGCTCAAACCACTACACAATGCTGGTTTTCAAACATGTTAGTATTGCACTGCAAAATAAGTGAAGATATATTGTATTAGATTGCAGTTGGAAATGATTTAGTTATTGTCTTGACTAAGTTATTTCTTGGTTATTGCAAATAAAGGAATTAAATGTAAAAGAAGACTTAACTGCAAATAACATATTTTGAGCTATGTGAAGTCGAAGGCGAAACGTCAGGAAGAAAATTTTCTAGAACATGGCCACATAGCCCGAAAAACCCACAAAAAAAGTATTTTGAGCAGTTAAGCTCTGCTGCAACTACATGGGAAGTACTGTACTTTGTACTTGACTATACAGATGTTAAATGATAATGTTAAAAATTCAGGCTAAGTGACCTATTAAGAGAAGAAAGAAATATATGTGGTGAAAGGTCTATCTTTGATGGGATTGGGAAACTTGGGATCATCATCTTCATCCACACATTTTGCATACAGTATATGGTTTCAACGGCCCATGGCTTGAAAATATTCCTCCCCCCAAAAAAATCCAAAAAGCAAACCTTGATTTTGTTACTTTATACAAGGGACACCATTTTATTATGCCACTGTATATAATGGGACTTGAGCATCCGCGGATTTTGGTATCCACGGGGTATCCATGTGTGATGGTATTTGGTATCCATGTGCTATGCTGCTAATCTGCACTTCTTCTTCCATCTGTCTTCCACTCCTGTAGATTGATAGTACAATGTGAAATGTTTATAAGAATAGCAGGTATTGAACTTACTGTCTGAAATGATAATTTGTTCCCTCCTTGATTCCCCTCACCTATTGTTCATTTTTGCATCTTTTGTGTTAATTATTGACCTTTATATTGGGATGTGAAAATGACATTTATAAATTAAAGACTCTTGTCCTTTGCTTAGTATCCCTTCTGTTGAACTGTATATTGTTCATGGGCTAAAACAGCATTCCAGTTGCTGGGGAACTGGTGTCTGAAAGAACCAATTTATTCTCTCTTAACCATAGACTGTGGCATTAAATGGCCTCGAGTTATTTATGTTGTCTTTAATGAACCATCTGCACTTGCAAAATAGCTTTTTAAAGAACTTTTCAAGTAAAATAGGGAATACGGTAGCCTAATTGGATCCACAGTACAATTTGCTATGATATATTGATGTCTTCTCCCACTTGCATATATAGGAGAGACAGAATAGGGGAGAGAACAAGATCTGCTATCCTGGGCTTTGATAGCTGCACATCTAGCAAAGAGACTCAGCATGGTGGCAGAGATGCATTTGATAGCTATATTTTTTTTCTAGGTATAGTGAACAAAAGTTACAACTTTGAAGTTTCCCAGCTTGATTGGCATTGAATACCATTGTTGTGTTACTGAAAATTGTGTGAGTAATGCTTGTTGGCCTCCTATAGTCCTTTCTCCATTGTGTGAAACAGGATTCTGAGTGGACAGAGATGGAAAAGGTACTTTTTAGGACTACTACTCTCAAAATTCCACAACTAGCATGACCATGTTGGCTGGGATTCTGGAAGTTGTCATTCCAAAAAAGTAACTTTTCCAGGCTCTGGGTTTAAAGAGGTTGCACATGAAGATTGGGGCTAACCCATGTGGCCTGCCCTCCCCTCCTTTTGCTCTCTGTGGGGAACATACATGCACTTTCCTCATGACAAATCACTGTGTGATAGAATTCAAAGATATAGCCATGTTAGTCTGTAGAATCAGTAAGTAGAGAGATCTTGTAGCACCTTTGAGACTAACTGAAAGAAAGGAATTGGCAGCATGAGCTTTCATAGACTACAGTATACCTCCTCTGATCTATATGTATACATGTCCCTTGGACAAATCAAAACATTGTTCTGTTTTCTGGTCCTGCCTTGTTCAGATAAATCATAATTGAAACCAGTGGCAAACAAGTGTAGTCCTCTAAAACAGTGATAGACTACAGCTCCCATCAGAGCTAGTCAGCATAGCCATTATTGAGGGAAGATGGGAGTTGTAGTCTAACAATATTAGGAGGGGCACAATTTTTCCCACCCTTGTTTAAAACTAGTTGCAGTCGTTCTGGTGCAGATGAAACAGCAAGCTACAATTATACTGTAAATGGAAGCTGACGTTTCCAATCTACTTCTTGTGGTCCCATACTGGAGAAAGTTGGAATATAAATAAAGTAAATACTAAACCTATTGTTAATGCACACAACCTATTTGTAGAGGAACAAAAATTTTGGATGATGCTCAGAATAGGAGTGAGCACTCAACATATAAGCCCAAGGTTTGGTTCCAGGAACTGTCTTTTCCCTACTCCACATTTACCCCTTCCAAATTTCCTGGGTATGTAACTTCACGCACATTGAGCCAACTGGCTTTGAGTTGATGTGATGGGCTTTCATCTTATTTTATTTCATACACTGAAGTGGGATAACGCATGAGCCCTGAGGACAAGAAGTGCTTTCCAAGGAGAGGTTGTTGTGGAAGGAACAAGCAGTAAATTACATAACAGAGGTGCTGTCAACAGAAACAAATCTGTTCTAGCATTAATGGCTAATGAACAAAAATACTCATGTTTTCATTTCCTACGTTGGCTATTCTGTCAGATGGCAGATAGCATTTAAGAAAATGTTTTGCATAGATTGAGCTTTGTATTGTTCTGGCAACATGTGGCATTTCATATAGAACTGGAGATATAACAAGGTGATTTGTATTCTGTTTGTTTATTTTATGTGGTTTATATCACACCTTCTTTCCAAAATTGAAATTTGGGTACATAATTAAGTTGGCATGGGTTCTGAATGAAAGTACTGTATAAGCTCAATAGGGTCCAGAAATGAACGGCTGAGTTATGTCATGTACTGACTGTTCTTCAGTATTTTTTGAAACCTCCTCCCCCATGCAATAATAAAATATGTTTACAAGATACACTGGCAGATAGCTGCTTCCTCAGAGGTTAGCCTATTAGGTAGAGAATCAGCAATGAAGCTTCTCATTGCCTGTTTACCTTCACCCTAACACAGTACGTATAGAACATTTGACTGCTGATATGGGAAAGGGGACAACAGGAGGTGTGTGATATTAGACAGAAATGGCCAACCATTTTCTTCAACGGGCAGGTGACAATTTGCTTCAGCAGCAGTAGCACTAAAATGGGAACAGAGCATAGAATATTATTAGTAATGTCCCCTGTAGAAGGATAGAATGTGGATTTGTAATGTGGTAGTCCTACAAGAAAAGTGAACACCATTCCAAAAAGGAAAAAAAAAGAATTCTGCATGAGTAAGCAGGCGCAGTCTGTCTGTGCTGTAAGCAGGTGAGATTGCAACACTTGCTGATTTTGGAGGATCTAGCCATTCTTTTTTCCTCCTAGCTTGGATTGATGCCAGACTGGGATAGTAAATAAAAGCACATCAGCATGTCTGCAGCAACGTTCTCTCAACTGACAGGTTTCAGTACAGATGTGTATATGTTTAGTAGTTGGCTTTTCATTTCAGAGAGCTTTCAGTTGGGTTCTGGGTTCTGCATCTTTCCTAGTTACCAGCTCTGTATACTCGACAGCTATTTTGTGCTTGGTTGTTTGTCCTTAGTTGCTGCATTTATTCACCACCCTTTTCCCAAATTACTCAAAGCAGTTTACAGTTCAAAGTAATGGTATAAGAAGGCCAGTGTGCTGTAGTGGTTTGAGTGTTGGAGTAGGAGACCAGAGTTCGATTCCTGGCTCAGCCATGGAAACCCACTGGGTGATCTTGAGTGAACTGCACACTCTCAGCCCCAGAAAACCCTGTAATAGGGTCTTCATAAGTCAGAAATGACTGGAATACATACAGTAACAGTTTGAATCTAAGGGAACATGAACTCACAGGAATAGAGTGGGAATTGGGAAGGGTGAAAGAAGCAAATTTGTGCAATAACTGTTTTACACTGACTCAATGGATTTGTCACTGTCAGAGCATGAGAAAATCATTTTTTTGGATCATGTCTCCCAGACATGCTTGGAAAGTACATGACCGATGACCATGTTGGCTGAATGATTCAGAGTTCTTGTCCCCCAAAGGTATATTTTCCAAGTTCTGCTGTCTGCACAGAACAGTTTTAGGAGGAGAGGAACCAAAATAACATTTGGTCTCAAACAGCATCCTTTCCTTTGGATGCTGTCCAAGGGGAACAGCTATAGACTGAGACAGTTTTGAGAGAAGAAAAAACAAAACAAAGGGATTTGGATCTGTTCGATAGAGGAGCCTTAAAGTGTTGGATCTGTGAACTCCACTTCTTGGAAGATGAATTGAAGCACCTAGATTGGGCTCTACAGGCTAATGGTTATCCCAGCTCAGACATCAAAAGGGCTGACAGACCTAGAAAAACCCAGCGGAGTGAAAACAAGCGACCACCCAAAGGGAAGGTCTTTTTACCATACATCAAAGGAGTAACAGACAGAATAGGGTAACTGGTGAGGAAACACAACCTCCAAATGGTTTACAAACCAACCAAGAAAATGCAGCAAATGCTGCGCTCAGCAAAGGACAAGCGAGACCCTCTCACAGCCGCAGGAGTTTACCAGGTACCATTCAACTATGGACAATCTACATTGGGACCACCAAACACAGTGCGCAAACAAGAATCAAGGAACACGAGAGACATTGCAGACTTAGTCAGCCAAAAAAACCAGCAGTAGCAGAATACGTTATAAATCATCCTGGGCATAAAATACTGTTTGAAAACACTGAAATTCTGGACCATGCCAACCACTACCATGTCAGAATGCACAGGGAAGCCATTGAAATCCATAAACATCTGGATAATTTCAACTAGAAAGAAGAAACCCTTAAAGTGAACAAAGTTTGGCTAACAGTCCTGAAAAATAGCAATATGAAGAATCAGCAAATGCAAATGAGAAACCACCCAGGGTCAGGGTCTTTCCCAGCAGATAATGATCACCAATTAGCCTGAAAAAACCCACAAAAAACCTATGGATGCCGGCCATGAAAGCCTTTGACTTTATAACTGGGAGACCTTAGGCTAGTTGTGATTTTGAGCCTAACTATTATGTGACTTGGTTGTTGTGAAGATAATATGGAAAACCCACATATACACCACCAGACACCTTGCAGAAAGAATTTAATATTAATAGGATAGAATAGGATGCAATCCTGTTTTAGACTCACATTGAATGTTGGAACAACAACATTGCCATCTCTTTATTTAGGATGTATTATTATTATTAATGCTCTTTCCCTGACTGGTACCAACATTCATGTCATTTAGATGCCAAGTTAAAACTTGGTTATTCACGAAAGACTTTGAGACCAAAGACACTCTCTCTCATTCTCTCTCTCTAGTTTTAAAAACTTTTAATCATATTCTTTAAGGCTTTTAAAGCTTATTTAAATTATCTTACAGGTTTTAACCTGTTTAACTTGTTTTAAATTATTTGTAAACTGCCCTGAGGCTTCTTAATATAAGGTGGGATATAAATATTTTAAGAAATAATAATAATATAAATCCTATTGTTACCTCTGAATAAATGTGATTTATCTACAAGTTGACTCACTACTCAATCATTGATTCAGTAAGTCTGCTGTAGTTCGGACTAACCAAGAGGATTCAACCCTTAGCGTTTTTGGGTAGAGATTGCTAACTCAGTTGGTTTAAAAGCTGTCAAATGAGACTTACATATGGGCAAATTATCTGAGAAATATTCTGAGAAATATCATTTCTCAGTTTGCTCACCAAAGAACTCCTCATTTTTAGCATGTGTCAGACTTTCACACAGATGCTTGTCTGAAAGATGAGATAATAACTGATGCCTCTTTCCTTGTGTTAATCTTTCAACTTAACTGTTGGAGATTGGTTCTTCATTAGGAAGTTTCACAGCTATGGTTGCATCAGGAAAGCTTGCCTATTTTATGTGGTTGTTTGCCTTCAAGTCATTTCTGACTTATGGAGACCCTAAGGTGACACTATCACAGGGCTTTCTTGGCAAGTTTCTTCAGATGGGATTTGCCATTGCAGTCCTCTGAGGCTGAGAGAGAGTGACTTGTCCAAGGTCACCCAGTGGGTTTCCATGGCTGAGTGGGAATTTGAGCCTTGGTCTCCCAGCGTCATAGTCCAACACTCAAACCACTACACCAGTCTGGCTCATGTTGGGTGTTGGGCTAGGAGACCAGGATTTGAATCCTTAGTCAGCCATGGAAATCGACCATGGGCAAAACACATTCTCTCAGCCTCAGAGGAGGGCAGTTGCAACCTCCCTCTGAAAAAAATCTTGCCAAGAAAGCCTCAGGCACACCTTAGGGTTGCCATAAACCAGAAATTATTCAAAAACATATAACAACAACAACAAACCAAACTGTCTGGATAACTACATATCTGGCAGTTACTTATAACAATCTACTGTCCTTTTCTTTGAAACAATGGTGTAAATGATATCCTACTGTGTTGTCAAGGAGGAATAAACCTGCCTCCCACTGTGGCTAGTATGGAAATGAAGCAACCTGATGGAAAAGGACTGGAGCAGTTTGTACATCTGCTACCAGCCCACTCACCTGCCTGCACAGAATTCCTGGTCATCTGCCTTAAATGCCTTAAATGCTAAGAAATTTGTTGCTTTGCTGTGAAATGATGGTCTTGATAGAGGGGCAGATTATAGCCTTGGACTACAATCATTGTGCTGGATGGGGGATTCTGGGAATGATAGTGATTCCAAGCTCTGATCCAGTGAGAGCAATTCTTGTTGACAGCATCAACATTAACATCGGTATTGGTGCTGCATATTAGAATATTGACATGCCTTTTAAAACTTAGCTTTTAAAAGCAAAAGTAGAAAACATTACTTGTTGCACCAGTGAGGTAACTTTGTTCCCCTTCATTGCATAACCTTTGAAATGTAACTTTATACACCATTGTTTCAAGGAAGATGACAGTAACTTGTTACAGGTAACTGTGTTTCTTGTAATTTCTTACTTCCAAGCTTTGCAATTTGGAAATATGGGTATTTCTAGAATGGTTTTTCCATGAATTGTATCCTCAAAAAGAGACAAATAGTTCAAGTGCCTTCTAAATGGAAATACTGTAAGATAAGAAATTGCTGCCTTTGCTCATATTACTTCCTATAGCTCTTGTTTAGTCTGTAAATTTTTAATTCTAATCGATTCCCTCTTTTTTTCTTTGTCCTCCAGGGAAAAAAAGAAATCAAGCTGCATGTCTTCCTAAAGGAGAGAAGATGTTATGTTGGGGATATTGGTCTTTTGGATATCCTGGGACAGATAGTACTGTCCAGTCAGTCATCCCGGAACCTCGAACCAGTGGTTTCATTCATGAGAGGAGTGTTAAAGAAGTGGCTTGTGGTGGAAACCATGCCGTCTTCTTGCTGGAGGACGGAGAAGTCTATACCTGTGGTGGGAATACCAGTGGACAACTAGGACATGAAAGGGAGGGAAGCAAGCCAGGTATGTTACTTCTGAGCACCTGAAGCCATCTTTGACACATCTGATATTCTCCAGGTGTAAACTAGATAGAGACCATGGCCAGTCAAGGGTTCTGGCTGAGCATATATATCCCATGTTTCCAGAAAATACATCTTCCTTTTGTCAAGGACATTGACAGTTGGGTAGTTCTAACTATTGTCTTACTGTAGCAAAGTGGTTCATTTGCCTCTGCTCTCAGTATGGGCAACAGTGCAGAATGCTGGGATTTACAGTCCAGTGACATCTGGATTTTAGCCATGTCTACTGAGAAAAAGCATCAATGAACAGGTGAAATTGCCTTGTAGTGATGGAACACTTCCTTGTTCCATCTAGACCAGTGGTCCCCAGACTGTGCTCTTTAAGAGATTTTGGAATTCTCCCAGAAGCCTCAGCTATGTTGGCCAATAGTCTGGGATTCTGGGAGCTGAAGTCCAAAGCCCCTTAAAGAGCACAGTTTGGGGACCACTGATTTAGACCCTTTGTTACCTGATCAGCAGTATTTGTTCAGTTTTTTTTGGGTTAAGAAATTTTACAGATCTATCTTGAAATATTTTAACTAGAATTGTTGGAGACTCTTATGTGCAAAACATGTGGTTCTACCACACAGCATCATTAGGAAAATTAAGGGGCTATGCACTGATTTAGGCTTGATTAATAATGATTAGTTGGGAATGCAAATTGATATCAACTATTGAGAATCACACCTATCCGTAGCCTCTTTGCATATCAGCATTGCAGCAACTGCTTGGCATATAGCAGGTCTTTGGTTAAGTCCCAGTCATCAGTGAGGGTGACCACTTGTTCCTGTTGGTCTCCAGATGTTGTTGGACTATAATTTCCATCATACCTGAGTCCATATGCATGTTGTCCGGAAGGATGGCAGGGTGTCACCTAGGAATCAAGGTTGGGAAAAGCTTCAGAAGTGAAGAGTGAAGCACTGCAGTTGGGGGTACTGCAGGGAGAGTAAGAAATACTCATGCTAGACAGATTAATTTTTATTAATAGGGTTTTTGTGATACTTGAGCCTTGCTTGCTACTACAGCTCACCTGTCATGATGATGGGCATTATTGGTCATACAGGGTTCTGTGTTGCTGTTCAAAATGTTTTATCATGAAATACAGGACATATGTATCAAATTTGCAGATGACACAAAATTAGGAGATTAGCAGAGAGCAGGATCAGAACTCAGAATGACTTTAACAGTTTAGAAAACGGGTCCAAAACTAACAAAATTAATTTCAACAGGGAGAAATGTAGGATACTACACTTGGGCAGTAAAAATGAAATGCACAGATTTAAGATGGGTAACACCTGACCTGACATATAAATGGGATGTAGAAGTCTTAGTGGACCATAAGATGAACATGAGGTAGCAATGTGAGGCAGCATCAATAGGAGTATAGTGTCTAGACCAAGGGAAGTAATAGTACCACTCTTTTCTGCTTTGGTCAGAGCTCACCTGTAATAGTATGCCCAGTTCTGGTCACCTCAATTCAAGAATATGTTGACAAACTGGAGTGTGTCAAGAGGTGGACAACCAAAATGGTGAAAGGTCTGGAAACCACACCCTATGAGGAGTGGCTTAGGGAGCTGAGTATGTTTAGCCTGGAGACGAGAAGCTTAAAGGGTGACATGATAGCCAAGTTTAAATATTTGAAGGGAAGGCCACATTGAGGATAGAGCAAGCTTGTTTTCTTTCAGACAAATTATCTTCCTCTCAGCTTTCATCTCTATCCAGCTTTCACAGCCATACAGAGAAAATTGGAAATATGATGTTATGGTACATTTTGCTAGCACTGTATGTCAACAGGAGATTTTTTTCCTTTTTCTCCTTATCCAGTTTCATTAGATGGTATCAGAGCCAAGATTGACAAAAGGAAGTATTTCTTCATATAGTGTACAGTTAAACAATAGCGTTTGCTGCTGTTGTATGTAACTATAGCCATCAGTTTAAGTGGCTTTAAAAATAGATCAGGTGCATTCATAGAGGATAACGCTCCCAACACTTTCTAATCAAGACAGCTCAATAATCACTTTCAGGATTCAAGAAAGCATACTCTGGGATTACTGTATAGCATGGAAAAGCTACTTTTTGGAGACTACAGTACCCAAAATTCCACAGCATGTATGATTGTCAAAATGAAAACTGGAGAGTTCCTGTACCTTCAGTAGTTGTGTACAAGAGGGGATTTCAGCAGGTGTTTTTGTTAGCTGGTTGCATGACAAACAACTCCTGCTGAAATTCCCTCTTCTACACAACCATTAAAGCTACAGGAGAAGCTTGAGTATGGCAGCTCCATCCCTTTTCAATGTGCTCCTGTAATGGGGCATTTACAAGCACAATTAGGGTTAGGGCTTGGAAAGAGTGCTTCTTTAGAGCCGCCCTGACGCCATTGCATTTATACATGCATGTGAAGGTGTGCACTTTCTGGGAAGAAGCGGGAAAATCCAGCTCCTTTTTAGTCCGGCTTTTCTTTCCATAGCATGGCTTAGATGTGCTTTCCAGACAGCTTCAAGATGAGGGTCATCTAAATGCCCCATATCGAAGCCGGCCAGAAACCTCCTTATTTCGACCACCTGTCTTGCCCCTAAGTCTTAGATACTTTTAGTGACTACTCAATCACCATTATATGGGACTTGAGCAAAAAATCCTGCCTAAAATATTATATACAGGAAGCTGTCTTTTAGAGTGGTGATTTTTTTTTGGGGGGGGGGGATGGATAGGTGCGGGTGGCCCTTTGCACACTCTTTTATTCTCTGGTGAGGAAAAACATCTGCCATAGAAGGAACCAATCATGGCTTTGAGATTTCCATATGTTTGGGGTGGGGTTTTGATAAAAATGTGTGCCAATTTGTCTCCAGTTTTAGGGGGCTTGGGAAACTGCCAGGGAGCTTCAGGGGCTAAAACGTGATGTTTAGGGGCCACATGCAGCCCATAGGAACACTTTACCCACCCCTGCCTCAGAGCAAGATTGAAGAATGTGTGACCTTCAGGAATTGCTGGACTACAGTTCTCATCATCCCAGACAGCATGGGTAGTTGTCAGGGATGCTGAGCATAGTAGTGCAACATCTAGAGGGCCACAAGTTCCTTACCTTTTCTTAAAGCTTCATCTTGTATGTTCAAGGATTGTTGTGGGGAGACAGTGAGTGCATCTACACACTAAACAGTTATAACTGTTATAACAGTTTGATACCACTTTAGCAGCCGTGCCTCCATCCTGTGGAATCTTGGGCCTTTGTAGTTTGATAAAGTTAAAGTTCGTTAATAGAGAATCTTGAGTACTTCACCGTACTATAGCAAGTAGCAAGCAAGTACATTTCTATATCTCTTATCAGTGCACTTAAGCACTCCCTAAATGTGCACGTCAGTTGCCCCCAACAAGCTGGGTATTCACTTTAGTGACCTCAGAAGAATGCCAGGCTGAGTGGACCCTGGAGCCCTGGAATTGAACTCACAACCTTGTGGCTGTGAAAGGCTGCAATACAGGCATTTAACCATTGCACCACTAGGGCCCCCTGCACTGCCATAATTCCCAGCATTTTTCAGAGTGGACCTATAACCTTTAAAGTGATACCCAACAGCACCTATATCAGTGGGGAGATAAATCTGCCCTGGTCTGAACTTCAAGGTGCTGTCTGAGGTGCTGAAGACAGATTTCAACACCTTGGATAGCTCTTTTAGTATCTGGACTAAAATCTGGAACAGATTCACTGTCCCGCTGGTGTGGAGATCACCAGCTACCACCAGTAGTATCTAACTCCTGCAGTGGTGTAGCATAGATATACACTATGATGGCGATCTTCCACCAGACATAGAGAAGTGACAATTTGACAAATTTACAAAAATGCCTTCAAGTAGGTGGGAATCATGCAGGCCTCCAGATGGTGTGTGTGTGTGTGTGTGTGTGTGTGTGTGTGCGCGTGCGTGTGTGAATGTGTGCATGTGCTTTCAAGACACCTGTCAACTTATGGTGACCCCATAGGTTCTTAGGAGAGGAATAGTCAGAGGTGATTTTGTCAATTCCTTCCTCTGAAATATAGAACCTGTTATTCCTTGACAGTCTCCCATCAAAACATTAACCATGGCTGAACCTACTTAGCTTCCAAGATCAGATGGGATCTGATGCTGGATAGCAATTCTCATTGTTCCTTACCAGTGGCTGTGCTGGCTAGGGCCGGTGGCAGATGCAGCTGAAAAACATGGGGGGGGGCTGCATCATTTTTATTCATATGGTAAGTGTTGTATAAAAGTACACTGGTGAGGGAGAAGCAGTTATAGTAGAGCTAGTAGAATTTATACTTTCAGCTGAATTAGTTCCCTTTTCAATTGCCACCAAATATTACAAGCAAATAATAAGGCATTCTTCTTGCAGTCTTTCTTTTTGCAGATTTTAATTCCACAAATGTTTGCTTTTAAAATCCAGCTGATTCAGTGCTGTTGAACAGAGCTTGGAGAAGCTTACTTCTACAATTGTTACCACAGCTCTCAGAATGTTTTAGCTTGCGTATAATCAGTAGCTGTGTTGGCTGGGTGACCCTGGGAGCTTCAATCTAAAAAGATAATTTTTACATTCTTCGATTTGGGCTGTATATTACAAAACAAAACATTTCCCCTTGAAATAAACCTTATAAAAAGCATGGCCCACCACATCCTTTGGGTTGCTAAGGAAATTCCCAGAAAACCAGGCTCTTCCCCATAATTCATGTCTGCTCATCCTTATGTTATGATTGCTGGCCTGATGTTTGAGTATTGGCTTACAGTGTAGTCCTGTACAGGAAACCAAATTTTAATGTCTATATCTCTGCTTCCTGCAGTTCGTCGTTTCCCACAGAACTGAAGCATACCTAAAACACCGAAAGCTCATAGGTTAGGGTGGCTGACTGATGACTTATCCATCATTGGGATCCTCCAAAAATAAACCAATAACTCCTGTGTCGCTGAAGCCCTAAGTACTTATGTATGTATGTTGTTGTGTGCCTCCAAGTAATTTTTTACTTATGGTGACCCTAAGGTGACCATATCTTAGGATTTTCTTGACAGGTTTCTTCAGAAGGGGTTTGCTGTTGCCATCTTCTGAGGCTGAGAGTGTGTGACTTGCCCAAGGTCACCCAATGGGTTTTTATGCTCGAGTGAGGAATCAAACCTTTGATCACTAGTACCCTAGTACTCAAGGCATTACACCACGCTGGCTCTTGATAACAGAAAACAGTCAATGTAATCTATCAGAAGTTGATTGTTAGACATGTTTCTTTCCAGTTTCTATGTCCTCTTGTGTTTTTGAAGGCCATCTGTGGTATATATTGTGCTGCAGAGAAAGCTTCAGAGCAGAAACCAAGCTGTAGATTAATTATGTCCGGTTAAACTTCCACAGTGTGCACTAACGCATCTGTAAATTCATCCTAGTAAATATAATTAAATTTAGATAATGCAAGGCATGTTGTATGATCCTTCATCATCTAGGAAGAGGAAGAAAATGAATGATTTATGAACTGAAGAACTGCCCTAATTTTACGCCTCCTAGCTGTTCCTCTAAGGGTCTGAAATATATTCTGTCCTAGAGTTTTCATCAGGGGGTTTCAGTCTTTCCTGTGGGTCCTGTCTTCTGATCCCAAGTGACATTAAAAGAGGCAAGCTGTGGATCCTAAAGCACATTCCATCTGGAAAGGAACTACTCCATATGACTGTGAATCATCCCTATCTCTGTTGCTACTTGAAGTGGAAAATGGAGGCTGTTCGCTTTAAAAGCTATTTTCAGTTTCACAAACTCCTAACAGCAATGTCAGTGTCTTTTCTGTACACCATCTGCACAGAAGCCTTTCTGTGCTTCCTGGTGTGTTCCTAACAAGCTGAGAACTTCCTTTGGGAACTGGGGCAGCTCAACAGTAGAACATGTGCTTTGCATGCTGAGGACTCCTGTCCCTAGTTAAAACATTTTTAAAGCCTTTCAGAGAGCTGCTTTGAGTTGTGGACAAAGTGGTGTGTGTGTGTTTGTGTGAACTATCCTACCCAGGACTGCTGTGCAGATAACACAGAACAAGTGATTGTTCATTGCTGACCCAGAGAGTAAGATGAGACCTTGGAAAAGTTGTTGAAGGATACTGGGAACCGTATTTTTTCAGGCCGTCGATAAGGTTAACTCAGATTACCATATGTACTCGACTATAAGTTGACCACATATATAAGTTGAGGGCAAGTATTGGGGTCAGAATTGTGGATTTTGATTCGACCCATGGATAAGTCGAGGGTAAAACTTAGGGGTGTACAACAAAGGAGCAAAAGGATGAAGCAAAGGATAACAATGTCAAAGAACGTACAAAATTCCAGCAGCCATAACTTGTTGTGCTCACTGGATGGATGAGTTTGAAAATATTTTTAAATTACTGTATATAATTTCCAAAAAGCAAACCTTGATTTTGCCATCTTATACAATGGCCACTACCTTACTGTGCCATTATATTTAATGGGACTGGAGTACCCATGGATTTTGGTATCCATGGAGGGTCCTGCAATCAAACACCAGCAGATACCAAGGGCCTATTGTACATGTTGCAAGCTTTCATCCGGCAAAGGTGTTAAAATTATACAGAGGAAAAAATAATGATATTGGTGTTGTTGGTGACAGTTGAGATGTTGTTAATCTCAGTTAAGATGGTATGGAGGAATATCTATGCAGTCAGGGCACTCCTCCTTCTGGCCATGTGTGTTCTGGGAGACAAAGAGTTGTATAGTCCAGGAAATAAATTCTAACAGAATTTAAATTTTATTTTCTGGACTTTATGACTTTTTTGTCTCTGAGAACTCACATGGCCAGAAGGATGAGTGGCCTCTCTGCATGGATACCCTCCATAAGATCTTAACTGAGATCAGCAGCAATAACAACAACAACATTTTGGCAAAATGTAGGCCTGTGACTAACATTGTTATATTTTTTTTCTCCCTTATAATTTTTGTCACTATTGGTTGATGAAGAAGCCACTGAAGCTTCAAAATCTTGAAACATATATTGGTTGGCCCCAGTAAGAGTATCACTGTTTTGTGGATTTTGAATGTTATTGTTCTTTGCTGTATGGCCAGCACATCTATCCCTGGATATGTTTTCTGGAAGTGGTCAAACAGAGGCTGAATCTGTTGGGGGTGCTGTAGCTGCAGATTTCCTGTATCAGTTGGGAATTAGACTAAAAGTTCTGCAATTCTATGGATTCATGAGATGCATATATTGCAGAAATTAAAAGTAACACCAATAGTTTGCTTTTATCATAAGCTGTTTTACATTAGGGTTGGAGAACCTTTTGGCCCTTCAAATATTTGTTCTGTTGCTCTCATCTGCCGCACCCATATAGCCACTGCATGCCATTATAGGAGTTGTCCAAAATGTCTGGACAGACAGAGGTTTCCTCAACCTGGGCTAAAATTAGTAGTAGATTATTTCATTCATGCACCTTACTTAAGAGTAATGAGGAGGGAATGCTGAAGGAGAACTGGCTTTCTCATGCATAACTACCTTTAGTTAATTTTTTTAATGGGATGTGGAAATGTGTTTGGTGTAATACACTAATCATACTGTTGCATGCACATTAAAAAACATGTTTCTGGTACAGGTCAGGGCCTGTCAGAGTTTTTAGACTATGACTGTTCCTGAGAAGCAAACTAGATTTGATGGTGGCATCCATATTTTTTTGAGGTAGAGGCTTCTCTCATGTGTGCATCTCTTGTGATATTAAAATCACTCCCCTCCTCCATACGTAGTTTAAACATTAATAGGGTAGACATAATTAAACAGATATGACTTCCTCTGGCTGCTCTTGTTTGATTCTGTGACTTAGCTGTCAGGTTTTAAAACATTCCCTTTCAAATGTTTAGAAGCAGAAGGGATTGTCTGAATGCATATGAGGAGGGTATCCTTTTCCTTTCCACCTGTACCATGTACAGGGAGACCTTGAAAATGTAAAAATAGTGCTTATTTCCATTTTAGCAATTGTGTGAAGGAGAGCTGTGATAAAACTTAGCATAAAGGTAACATAAAAGATGTGGGTGGGTAGAAATGGTGGGATCAAATTAAAACTTTTCCCATTTGTATTGATCTTCTTATTAGCTGTGGCCAGGAGAGTCCCAGCTTTTTATACATGTTGCATGAATTCTGATAATCAGTAATGCCATTAGGGAACGAACTTGGCATATTTATACACCCCAAAGCCCGGAACTCAAAGAAGTATGAAGCCAGTTTTGATTCTCAACGAGAAGTTTGGATCAATGTTTCTTGATCAGTTGAATGGCAATCTGCTTTTAAAACTGAAGGGAGCTTTCAAGTGATTTGTGATGAGATTGGAGGTCTTTTTTCATTATCAATTTAAAAAAAAATCTTTTGTACATTTTACATAATTTAGAAATCATAACTTTGAGAAAATCCATTAACATTTTATTCTTTTTTTATACTTCAGCTCTTCATTGATTTTATTATGTTCAGTATGGTTGCATAGAGTTCTTAGGGGAAAATATTGCTGCAAATAGCTCTTTGGATCTTACCAAAATGGTGCATTCTGACATTGAACTACAGTACTGCCTTTTCTCCACTTAGGTGCCTAACCAGCTTTGTTTCCACCAGTCTTCTTCTTCTTCTTCTCATTTATTTATGTAGTGCGAATTGCGATCGATGTACCTGGTGGTTTATAACAGAATAAAACATTTATAACTGCTTCAATATAAAATAGCAAAATACAATACAGTACTAGAATAAATACTAGAATACAATAGTAAACTACAGTGCAAAAAAGCTACACACAGAAACACAAAATACAGAATAAAACGGATAATCAATTGATCTTTATCCTTCTTCTTTTCTTCCCCTTCTGCTTTGAATGACAGCCAAGATATAGTAGGTAGTCAGTTGACTGGTGTGCATAAGCAACTGTTTTCTTGTCTTTCCACAGAGCAAATTGGAGCACTAGCAGATCAGCACATAATTCATGTTGCCTGTGGAGAATCTCATAGCCTGGCCCTCAGTGACCAAGGCCAGCTTTTTTCCTGGGGGGCTGGCAGCGATGGACAGCTTGGTCTCACAACAACGGTAGACTCGGTGGCTGTACCAAGGTAGCCATAATAATTTTCAGATGCTGAGCTTTCTTGTGTAGTTTATCTCATTGTATATCTATAGTGGAAGGTCTCATATACTAAGAAACTAACACCTCCCACCCCAATTCCAAGTAATGTAAATACTCATGTATAAGTCTAGAAATTTCAGACAAAAAATGGACCCAAAAAACCTGGGTTGACTTATTAATGTAAGTACTGTACTTTTAACTCTTATCTTTAGGGTGAGCACAGTTATGCCTGTTGGAATTTTGTAAATTCTACGGCATCTTTCTCCTTCGCTTTGTTCTTTATATTTTTCATTACATGCCCCTATATTTTATGCTCGACTTACCCATGGGTCATATCAAAATCCATAATTTTGACCCCCAAGTCTGCCTTTGATTTATACATGAGGTCGACTTACAGTCGAGTATATAAGGTATATTAGGAGAGTGGAGTCGTATGCAGCAGCCATGACTCCTAATGGCTGCACATTGGATCATAAGAAGGGGCTCTTTATCCACAGCAGTAGATGTGATAGAAGATCTTGAACCAATGAGATCATCTCTCCTTATGTGGACAGATTTTGTGTTTGTACATATGGATGACTTTTTTCTATGCACACTGACTGTACAGCTGTTGGATTTGGCATAGGGTTGTGAAAAAAGTTAGGTTTTTTTAAAATAAAAAAGACACTTCCTTAATGTTTAAATCAGTTTAATGTCTAGGACTACACCAATATAAGCAAAAAACCCCACTTCCTTAGTGTTTGAATCAGTTTAATGTGTAGGACTACACCAATATAAGCCTAAATCAGAAAATTAAATCACAGAATGTACTTCAGATGTTATAGCCACTAGCTTAAATAATAATATTTTTAAAAAAGTGCTCTTTTAAAGCAAGTAGTTTTGGTTGAACTTAGGTTAATTGAAGGATTAATTTCTAAAGGGCATTTCTTGCACTATAAAATAAAGTGATTAAAAAGAAGCAACTGACTGTGGCCGAAGAATAGATAAACTGCTAAACTTAAAATGCTTAAATTCAAATAGTCATTGTTCGAGTGAGAGGGTTGGAAAACAGTAATAATAGTCACACTTTAAAAAAAATCAATGTTAAAAAATCAGGAGTTATTTGCTTTAAACACAACAGCCAACTTTGGTCTAGGAGCTACCCATAGATCTTTGCAACCGTTTTGCACATTTCAATCTGAGAGAGATCCTTCTCAACCTCTCAGAAGGTTTGGTGGGATTTTCTCTGTTGTGATTCTTACTCTAGGTGTAGATAAAATCCAGCCCCTCCATATGTTGGACTGTGCTTCTCAGCAGCTCTAGCTAACGGTGAAGAGGACTGGGTGTTCCAGTTCACCTACATTTGGAAGGCTGCACTTTCTCCACTCTGCCCTAGAGAATGCCTGTATCCAGAAAGTAGACCAGTGGCTGTCATTTTATTTAAGAGAGAGGCCAAAAGCAAGCTTTTTTGTGCGGGTGTTTACATGTAAGGTGAGAGTTTGAGAAAACTATGTACATTAATTGGTTCATTTTGCACTATTACATCCTCCTTACATTCCTTGTTAGGTTGTATTTTGCAGTTCCTTTGCAGAATGCCATTAATATTATTATTAATATAGTATCTCCTCCTCCTTTTCATCTAAAATACACTAGGATACTTGGGGAAAAATTCAGATTTAAATTCACTATTACATTTATTTCTAGTGATCATAGTTCCCATATTGATGCATATATGGAGGGTGGGGGAAGAGAAGAAAGAGGTGACTGGGAGAAACAGGTTCTTGAAATGTTCCTGTAACTAAAAACAGCTGTTCTTCAAGGTAAATTATAAATGAATAGAGTTTGCTTCTTTAGCTTGTGGTAGAAACCCCTTAAATCTGTAGCGGTTTTTCTGTGGTAAAATATCGTTTAAAAAACACACCCCCTAAACTTATATTTAATCACATCTACATTTTCTGTTTTGGTCTGCAGTATTTTAAAAAGAAAGCCAAATCTGTCTTAAGGTGAAGGGAATGTCTTCTGTGTTATTTAATCCTGCTTTACAAGAATGCATTTGTAAAAATTAAATAGAATGTACTAGTGTGTATTTCCCTTATTTTAAAGATGTATCTTTTTTCTCTGTTCAGGTTAATAAAAAAGCTGAACCAAGAGATGATACTTCAGGTCTCCTGCGGGAATTGGCATTGTTTAGCTCTTGCAGCTGGTATAGTATTATTAATGTTTAATAGTTAAACAGTTCTTACTATGGCTGGTCTGTGAGATTAAATTTTGAAAAGGTCACCCAGGTCTAAATTTTAATAGAAAAAAATCCAGCTTAATCTTAATAGAGTACTTGAAAACCAAACCAAAAAACAAATGTTTTCTATAACATTATTTGTAGCAGGGCATATTGTATTCTTTCAGAGAGCTATGGTTTTCCCTCTACTAATATGTTGTATTTACACAATATTTTTGCATGCATATTAATCTCTGTCCTCATAATAACCTTGTAAAATGGGTTGGTATTATTATTTTACTTCCTGGGACTATGCTATAGAACAGGAGTGGGCAACTATTTGGACTGAGGGGAACATATTGGGCCTTGGAGAGCCACCCCAATCCCATCAATTTCCTCCAAATGTCCCCCTGAGGGTGTGCAGAATATTCACCACTGTTGAGAAAAAAGGCCTCAATTTGCAAAGCCCACAAAAACATGGCAAAATTGTCTCCCTAATCTATGGGTCTTCTTGAGTTGTTTGTGTGTATGTGTATGTGTACCCATTTACAATCCATGCAACCCACAAGCTACACTTTTCCCACACTGCTGCAATCATCATCATCATCATCATCATCATCATCATCATCATCATCATCATCATCATCATCATTTTTTATCTCCCTCTCCCCATGGATCAAGGAGAGGAACAACAACAGATTAATAAGTACACAACATCAGTGAAAAACACCCATCAGTTTAAAACAGTGGCTCCCAAACTTTGGTCCTCCAGATGTTTTGGACTTTAGCTCCCTGAATTCCTGACTGTTGGCCAAGTTGTCTGGGGCTTCTGGGAATTGAAGTCTAAAACATGTGGTGGAGCAAAGTTTGGGAATCACTGATTTAAAAGAACAAAGTACATACATATTAAAACAATCCACATTTTAAAATTCATCATTCAAAATTCACAGTGTAAAAATCATCTGGATACGCCTACTGGAAGAGACTGGTCTTTGATGCTGTTTTAAATTTAGACAGTATATTCAGCTGTCGAATCTCTTCCAGCAGGTTGTTCCACAGTTTAGGGGTGGCTGAAGAAAAAGTTGACAGTTACCAATCTAGCCCTGGCTGACTGGAGTAAAGGACCCGAGTGTATAGGGTGGATTATACAGGAGGAGGTGATCCTATAGGTAACATGAACCTGGAAGTGGAATGCTGAGGGTGAGTGAGAGAACCACCAATAAATTCATGACTTTGGTGTGTTTTGAATTGTGGGCCTCCTGGTGTAATTTATAGTAACTAAATTATCTCAAGATATGATTTCTTCCTCCTGTTGTTTTCCTTATACAGCAGAATAATTCTCTGTGAGTGTACTCCTGTGATATAACAAGGGATTTACTTTTCTGACTACTGTTACCTGTGTGTTTTTTCTCCTCCAGATGGACAGTTCTTTGCATGGGGACAGAACACCCATGGGCAGCTGGGGTTGGGTAAAGAATTCCCCTCCCAAGCCATCCCTCAGCGTGTCAAATCACTTCATGGGATCCCCTTGGCTCAGGTTGCTGCTGGAGGAGCTCATAGCTTCGCCTTGTCTCTCTCAGGAGCTGTTTTTGGTTGGGGGAAGAATACCTCAGGACAACTGGGATTGAGCGATGAG